>NW_023396638.1:83931-264759 GCF_011125445.2 Fundulus heteroclitus | reverse complement strand
GGGTGGGCTGCTTTTCGTCATTTCAGTGCAGTCATATGGGCATTTTAATCTGTAGCCCAGAGGAGGTTGGGGAGTTTGTTTTTGACGGATGAGAATATATTGGTTAACATCCAAAGCTCCCTCCGAATGGCTCCTGGCATCTTTCCCGCTGAGTGTTTTGTTTTGAAGGTGAAAATATGTTGTCAAAATGGTAATGATGGTCAGTCTGGTGTAATGTTTGTGCTCCCTGTAAACACTGTGTCAGCCTGCAGCATGCCAGTAATTCCTTTGTTTCGGCACCAGTGAAGTGAACAGCTCCCTGTGAATTCCCCCCTCTTTCTGACTTTATTTTTTCCACTGGCTAAATAAATGCCCACTTTCAGGGTGAGGGCAGTAAAGCATTAAGAACACAAGAATGATGGAAACTAAAAGGGAGAGTAGAAGGAATTTTAGTGACGCAAATAGGAGATAATCTGAGACCGCTTAGGGTTTGTTGCTGTTTTGAAGATGTAATGAAACTCAGGTAGTATGTGTGCTGTGATGTGGAGCCATTAATTTGTCTGCTTTTCCTGCGGAAGTCTGTCGTTTCAGTCGATTGACTAAAGCCGTTAAAACAAGAGACAAGAAAGAGGGAGCAGATTCCCCCCCACCACCAAAAAAAGACCCAGAGATGAAGAGATGACGCACAGAATCATGTAGAAAGACATGAAAAGGACACGCGCGCACACACACACACACATGCAGTGCTCCCCCACACACAAAGAAACTGATCACTTTAATTTTCTGATGTGCACATACTGTATGTACATGCAGATTTAGGTCTAATCACTGTTACTGTGTCAAATAAGGAGTGGATGGACTGTCTTCATTACATTCTAGCTCTCCTTTAGGAGGAGACGTGTGGGCAGAAGAGGTTTAAATCACCATAATCCCTTCCCAGTGCCATTTCACTCCAGCTTTTAAGTTTCCTTTCTTGTTCTCTCTCTTTGTGTCTCCTGCTGCTTGTCCCTGTAAAACCATGCATGTAAAGAAAATGGGTGCCTTTCATTGTGAAATATTGCTAAAATGTCTTCACAAATAAAGAAAGAGGGGTGAATTAACAACAAAAAACTCAGCTCCTGCAGGGATTTCAAACTGTGTTATTTCAGACATTGTTTATAACTGCTCAGACCCCTGCTGTTCCAGCCCCTCATTTAGATAGTGCCATTACTCTCAGCTTTAAATCCTCACATCAGTTAGTGGTGAGCTGTGATCCTAGGATAGTAGAACTCCACCTTACCAGTTCACCTTGTCATGTTACATCGATTTTGGTTTTAGGACTAAGGTACATCTCTTCTCAAAGGGACCAGTGTGCGGAATATTCAGCTATGCAATCCATTTTTAAGAAGTGGCCCAATAACCATCTGGAATAATGAGCATTGGAGGGTGAGAATGTGAGGCTTGGCTGTATAACAAGGTCAGCATTATTGTGTGTGCTTTCTTTCTATTGATCATGAGAGTTTTCATCGGCACACGTTTCAAAAAACTAGTATGGATTTTATCTTTAGCCAAACTAAAAGTGAACTGCAACAGCAATTAATGAGCCACAGCACCATTATTTTTGCTGTACCTCTGTTATTAAAACATTTTAACCCAGACTCTCCAGTGGCGATTCAAGCTCTGTGCTTACTTCAGTTTTCAGTAATTACAGGTGAGAGAAACATTGATAATTGTAATCAATGTTTCAAACTACTGCATATTTGTAAAATGTTCAAACAAGTAGAAGAAGAGGAGGTCAAATCACAGCTAAATAATGGTAAATTTCTTAAACTCCAAGCAGATAAATAAAGATGCTACAAAAAAAAACTATTCAGAAAAACACGGTCAGAATACACAGTTTTTGTTATTCAAATTGATTTGCAGGATTTTGATTGTGCAAAAAAAAAAAAAAGAAAGGAAAAAAACAACAAAAAACTAAATCATGAATACAATTAATTGTAAGTAAAAGTGGTCGTGACTAAAACCTGGGAGGTTTATCAGCGGGACATTTATCTGACTAACCCACCGGCCATTTCTCTGTATACCCTGCTTGGCATCTCCACCCAAGCCATTGTTATGAAGGTCACTTCACAGGAAAGAAATGAAAAGGGTTTCAATGGAGAAAGTTCAGGGTGATCACCTGCACTTCATTCAGCTGCCGCAGCATTGTGCTCCCATGGATGACTTATACTATTCACTTAGTACAATACAGTGTGGCCTCTGCAACCCCTCGCTAAGACTGTGTGAATGAGCAGACCTGGAGCCAGGCCCTTGGTACTTTGTCAGACAGTTGGATGACAGCCTCTCGGGAGTCTGCAGGCTTACTGGAAGGTCAGTTTCAGCTGTGCATAAGGCTGCGTGGGTTTCTTTGACTAAAAGACTGTTCAGGTCATTCTTTGCTGAATCATTTTTAGGCTTATGGCGCGCGCGCGCACACACACACACACACGCACACATATAATTTTTGTTGGATTCTAAATGCCTTGGTTGGACAAAGAATCAAAAATGTATATTATGTTATGTTTAATTAATGTCAGACATAGTATACAGCATGAACAAGTGAACTCTAGCTGTGGTAAGTTTTGTCTGACAATTTTCTCCAGCTGAAGTTCTGCACACCCAAACACACACACTTATGGGCCTTTAATGAGGGTGCTTCTTCAAACCTCCAACTGTGAGGCAACGAGGAATTAGTTTGAACAAGTGTGTGTGTGTGTGTGTGTGTGTTCATGGCGGAGAACCTTGCTCACATATCCTAAAAGCAGTGCATGGTCAAGGGATTCAACTTGGACTTTCTGCTTTCAATTAAGCCGATAATGAGCTGACACTAAGGTCAAGCATGGACTGTGGTGCAGGGGAGCGATGCACATTAATCAAAAGAAGCTCTTCCAAGTGGTCAGTGAATATCATTAAACACAGAATTAAGGTTTCTCTATGTCCTGTAACTAAATAACACAGCTCTGTAGTGTGATACCTCTCTGGGAATTCTAATGCGGGATTGTATGGTTTTGAACACTTATTCTTACCAGTAACTTGCAAAAACATCTGACATTAAAAATAGCATCACAAACTTAGCCTTTTTAATTTGGCATAGTTTAGACACAAATACTTATTTAATTCATGCATGGCATGTGCATGAACCCTGTACAGAGGTCTCAGTCCTTTACTCGGCCAACACGTTTCGAGCCCCGACTCATGGAACATTGCCACATCTATTCCCCTTTGCTCTTAACCTATTTTTCTGTCAGTTAACTGTCAAATAAAGGCCACAAGGCGTTCCAAAAAGAAAAACACCAAACAAAACAGTAAAATGTACTATTTATATTTGGCAATGACTACTAATAGCAATTCAGGGCAAATTAAGTTTATTTATATAGCACCATTGATACAAACGACAGTCCACAGTGCTTCCCAAGACAGGGATGACAAAAATAAAATAAAATAAACGCATACAAGAACAGTAAAACAAAACCAGATGTTAATTAAAAGAAACAAATGTTCATAAATCATATTATTTGATCAAAAGCTGCTGTAAACAAAACGTTTTCGGTCCTGATTAAAATTAACCAACAGTTTATGGACATTTCAGGTTGTGAGGAAGTTTGTTCCAGACGCAAGGAGCATAGAAACTAAATGTTACCTCACCTTGTTTAGTTCATTTTATTTTGGATTCAGGCCAATACAACATTCCTGTACTAGAAATACATTGTGATCCTTTTACAGTGATTTACTTAACTTTCATCTTTGTCTTTGAATTTAGGTACTCTACACCTTTTCTGCTTCAAGTCCTTCCGTCCTTCTGTTTTCTTCCGCTTATCCGGGGTCGGGTCGCGGGGGTAGCAGCTTCAGTAGGGAGGCCCAGACATCCCTCTCCCCCCTAGCCACTTGGGCCAGCTCCTCAGGAGGAACCCCAAGGCGTTCCCAGGCCAGCCGAGAGACATAGTCCCTCCAGCGTGTCCTGGGTCTTCCCCTGGGCCTCCTCCCGGTGGGACGTACCCGGAACACTTCACCAGGGAGGCGTCCAGGAGGCATCCTAACCAGATGCCCGAGCCACCTGAACTGGCTCCTCTCGACGTGGAGGAGCAGTGGCTCTACTCTGAGTCCTCCCCGGATGACTGAGCTCCTCACCCTATCTCTAAGGGACAGCCCAGACACACTATGGAGAAAACAAATTTCGGCTGCTTGTATCCGGGATCTCGTTCTTTTGGTCACGACCCAAAGCTTGTGACCATAGATGGGGGTAGGAATGTAGATCGACCGGTAAATCGAGAGCTTTGCCTTTTGGTTCAGCTCTCTCTTCATCACAACGGACCGGTATAGCACCCGCTTCACAGCAGATGCCGCACCAATCAGCCTGTCGATCTCCCTCTCCATCTTCCCCTCATTCGTGAACAAGACCCCAAGATACTTGAACTCCTCCACTAGGGGCAGTACATCCTCCCCAACCTGGAGAAGGCACTCTACCCTTTTCCGGTTCAAGACCATGGTCTCAGCATTGGAGGCACTGATTTTCAACCCGGCCGTTTCGCACTCGGCTGCGAACCGCTCCAGTGAGAGCTGTAGATCACGCCCTGATGAAGCCAATAGGACCACGTCATCCGCGAATAGCAGAGACGCAATCCTAAGGCCACCAAAACGGATCCCCTCAACACCTTGGCTGCGCCTAAAAATTCTGTCCATAAAAGTTATGAGCAGAATCAGTGACAAAGGGCAACATTGGCGGAGTCCAACTCTCACCGGAAACGAGTCCGACTTACTGCCGGCAATGCGGACCAGACTCTGACACCGGTCATACAGAGACCTGACAGCCCTTAATAAAGGGCCCGGAACTCCATACTCCCGGAGTACCCCCCCCACAGAATCCCCCGGGGGACACGGTCGAATGCCTTCTCCAGATCCACAAAGCACATGTAGACCAGTTGGGCAAACTCCCATGCCCCCTCCAGGATCCTGTTGAGGGTGTAGAGCTGGTCCAGTGTTCCACGGCCAGGACGAAAACCACACTGCTCTTCCTGAATCCGAGATTCGACTATCCGACGGACCCTCCTTTCCAGAACCCCTGAATAGACCTTACCAGGGAGGCTTAAGAGTGTGATTCCTCTGTAGTTGGAACACACCCTCCGGTCCCCCTTTTTAAATAGGGGGACCACCACCCCAGTCTGCTAATCCAGGGGAACTGCCCCCGATGTCCATGCAATGCTGCAGAGCCGCGTTAACCAACGCAGCCCCACAACATCCAGAGCCTTAAGGTACGCAAATCTCATCCACCCCCGGGGCCTTGCCACCGAGGAGCTTTTTAACAACCTCTGCAACCTCAGCACCAGAGATGGGAGAACCCGACCCAGAGTCCTCAGGCTTTGCTTTCGCAATGGAAAACGTGTTGGTGGGATTAAGGAGGTCTTCGAAGTATTCCGCCCACCGAAGCACGATGTCCCGAGTCGAGGTCAGCAGCACACCACCCCCACTATAAACAGTGTTGGTACTGCACTGCTTCCCCCTCCTGAGACGCCGCATAGTGGACCAGAATCGCTTCGAAGCAGTACGTAAGTCTTTCTCCATGGCCAGCCGAGCTGCCTGCCGCTTCGACTGCCGGTACACATTAGCTGCTTCCGGGATCCCAAAGTCCAAAAAAGCCCAGTAGGACTCCTTCTTCAGCTTGATGGCTTCTGAGGAGCTGCTTAGGAGCTCTATCTGCAGGTTTTCGTGGATTAACCTTTTAAAATGCAACACCATGTCCAACTCGAATTTTTGTACTCCTGCCTATCTGATTCATTACAATTCTGATCCATTGACTCACTGGCGTTATAGATTAGTGGATGGAATTTATATAGTACTTTTATAGCCATACCAAACACTCAAAGCACTTTACATTACAGCCACATTCACTCCACTCACGTATACACATACTTTCATACATGGCAGTACACCGGCAGAGACAGCCTGTCAACCACGTCATTCCCGGTTACCAAAGCATCAGTCAGGTGCGGAATCCAAGGCCTTGCATGCCCACCCCACCCACCCCATACTACAGCAGAGCAGGCACACCCAGTGCCAGCCACCCACTGAGTTGTGCATCTACCACAGCCCCCAAGCCTAAAGACCTCACAACCCCCCAACTCCCCAGCCCCCTTAAAGATTCAAAAGATTCAAAGATTCAAAGAGTCTTTATTGTCACCGTGTGTTGCCGTGGCAAAATTTCTCTTTGGCCACTCCAGTTCAGAGCACACATAATGAAGGCAAACAGACAAACAAATAGGCAATTAACAAGGGTATTTTTTATTTGTTTGTTTGTTTTTTTTTCATTGTGGCGTTCAAAAGAGATAAAATACATAAAAGGATGATTCAAAAGTTTGAACTAGTTGTCCTTCATGAGTCGCAGATAAGGCTTCTGAAGCATTTACCTGATGGGATAGGGGCAAAGACAGCATTGTCTGGGTGGGTGGGATCAGTGGAGATGCATCTGGCCCTTCTTTGGAATTGAGTCTAGGTCCTGCAGACAGCAACCCACAATCCCCTGCTCTGTTCTCACCAACCGTGCTAGGTCCTTCCTCTCCTAAACTGTGCAGCTCCCATAATATACAGTTATGCTGAGACATATAACATTCTCAATGGTAGCTCTATGGAAGTAACCCCCTAACCCAGGCAGCATCCAAGGAACAGGGTGCTGCAAAAACACCAAGAATCTTTATTGGTGTTTTGTTTTTAATTTATTTGCTGGAAGTGGAAAGTGTTATTGGACTGGTTTTTGGGGTTGCACATTTAACAAAACCAGCATTTTCATACTGACAGGACTAGGCCTGGAAAGGTGCCACAGGACCTGGTAAGACACCAGTGCAGCTCCACTCTGCTGACAAATTTTCACGACGCAAGTCTGCCCCTGGAACCACCACATTCAGAACAGCACAGTAGGGGTTTATTTACTTAGTATCTTTGGTGCACAATGTTATTCCTGGCTTTGCAATATATCATATACTGGACCTGTCTGAATAATAATTATGGTATTTTTGATGCTGTATTAATGTTGCAATCACACTGAGAGATGATGACAGCAGAATGAAGACAAAAAGAGAGTTATGGATGGATACCCTGCTGTTTAAGTGAATGGTAAGGAATAAGAAGAGACTAGGTGTTTTAAACAAAGAAATGCATCAAATTCTGATCTAACCCACAATTTAGTTTATTTTGTCAAGACAAACTAGCCTTTTGTTTAAAAAAATTTTTTAACTTCTATTTTTGAATACAGAAAGGTTGCTGGAGCAGTTTTATTTTTTTGGAAAAAGTATGCTCATTATTATTATTATTATTATTATTATTATTATTATTATTATTATTATTATTATTATTATTATTATTATTATTATTATTATTATCTTTTTTAACTGGGTACAATACATCTTACCCATACTTTTTTTCAGAATTACTGTCTGAAGAACAGCAATTTTGGTGATCTTAGCTGGTAATCCATTATTCACCACACAGGGTATATTATTAAGTCATGAGCTCTCTCTTTCCAGACAAACCAGATATAAAAAGAAGTTAAAACAGATATATTGAAACGCAGAAGACTTTGTGTTTTTGCTTGAAATACATTGTGACAACAAAGAGAGAGAAAAAAACAACCCTCATAGTTTTTAATAACTTTAATCACCGTTGAAGCTCTGTTTCAGGAAACAGAGTTTATTAGACATGCAAGTTACCAGCCAACATGTCAGTATAAATAAGGAAGAACAAAGAAAGAACCCTCCTCAACGTAGCACATATTTGGTAGAGTGTGTCATTCTATCTACACCTATACTAACTCAAAGTCACACTTACTACATTGAATACTTATTAGTGAGATTCGGTTCTGTACATGAATTCGTGTTATTACACCCCTACTGAAATTAACCAGTTAACCAGTTTGATTAATGGGTATTCATTCCAGTTAAACATCACTATAGCAGATTAGGATAACTACTTAATTTCCTATCCTACTACCACCTAGCCATGTACCTCTCCCTCGCTGTCACTTTTTTGCATATCATATAGTATGCATTCACCATAGCTGGACTGTCATGCATTATTTCAACACGGGGGTAAAAAGAGGCCTGTGGAGGAGCATTTGGCAGTGGTGCCAGCCACCCCAGCACCATGACGAGATTACCTCTACACCCAATTCAATTAGAAGCCCACTCTAGTCACCATCCACCCCTTCAGGGTCTACATAATCATAACAGATGGCTCTCCCTGAGACACCCACCATCTTTCACCTTCAAGAGGCCTGAAGAGGAGTAGAGCTGGAGTATTCATCATGGCTCAGCAGAGGGTCATTCTCAGGATTATTCACTGATGTAAGAGTGATAATTCTCTTGATGTGTGGTGCAAAGAAAAGGCAATTTTGAATATTACAATTATATGCAAAACCACGGTTGACACAACAGTTATTTTCCATCCAAACTTGCACACCAATTGGTCATGTTTATTTTCTTTTTTTTCATTCTAAAGTGGATTAAGTTGAGGCTATTCAAACCATCATTCTATTATTTTAGCTTTTGAAATTAAATCCTAAAAGCATAAAATTGCAGCACAATGATGTTGCCTAGGATATCTGGGGAGGAGACCTCTTAAGATTATACCCTGTCTCTTGGCCAATTACCAGTGAGGATAGGCACCAGTGACACAACAAGTGCAAACGGGTGTAGACGGTGGATGGATGAATTAATGGATATCTGGGGAGGAGCAAATGAGCACTGGAAAGCATTATTTGTTTGTACAGCAGGTAAAAGAGGTACTAAACACGTTTTTATCAGTAAATACACTCTCGCAAGTCTATTGACATAACATTAGCACCAGATGTTAGCAACGGCCAAATTATCCATGCATGCCAAACAATTAAAGCAAATGAGTCCACAAGAGAATATATTAGTAAAATAAAATTTTACATAAAGCCAATGAGTATTAAACTCACTGAAATAAATGTTTTAAATGCATTATAAAAAGTCATATTTGGTAATGAAAACTATAAGTCATCTCCTGCATGAAGGAACTTATCAGGTGTGTCGGTAACTGGACCTAGGAGAATAGGATGTGTATGGTGAGTGTAAGTGTGTGTACAACATCTATCTTCAACTGTGGCTTGATGGGTTGAGTAGTCGTCTAGCAATCAGAAGGTTGTTGGATTGATTCCAGCTTCCCCTTGCCACATGTCAATGTGCCCCTGGTTAAGGCACTTAACCCCAAGTTGTCTACCGAGCTGCGTCTTGGTGTATGAATGTGTGCACTTTAGTTAGAGCGATTGGGTGAATGTGGCTATAATGTACAGAGCTTTGGGTGGTCAGCATGACTGAAAAAGTGCTATATAAGTTCAGTCCATTTATCTTCATGTTTTATTAGATTGAGTGTATGGTCATGAGCGTTTGCGTGCATGAACAGCTATCCTAGTGTTGGTCTTTCTTGGGCTCCCGCACTCTTGGGGCCCTTTCGGATGTCTGGGGCTATGATCTGGGGGGCAGGTCTTTGGCACTTCACAACCACCACTGAGGATATGTCTAATGGAGAAACCTTACATATACATGCACACTCTCATAATTTCCCACACATCTTTGAATCCAGAGAAAAACTGTATAGTTACCATTGGCTATCACTGAATACATCTTGCATTGAATAATACTGCATATTTTTCTGTGTTTTTATCCTAGTCATTGGTTGGTTTTACCTGTGATACATTTAATGTTTGTTTTGTTCTTTCTTTCTCTCTTCCTGTAGGTGTAAAAGCAGACTCTGAGGATGTTGTCTTGCGTTCTGTTTCTCCTCTGTTCTGTTTTTGCCACCTTCTCTCCCTTTGAACATTTTGGCTCACCTTTCTCTCTTCCTTTGTTTCTCTTTTACCTTTCCATTTCTGTATCCATTGAATTTGAAATAATCCCAAAATAATGTTCCACAAACTCTCTGCAATGTATCAAGTGGAGCACTATAACGAAAGCAGTAATGCTCCACTTGGAAAAGTAAAATTGTTGGACTCTCTTTTGCACTAAAAAACAATTCCTAGCGCTACACTGTCAGATAGGATACATAAAAAAATCAAAAATCAAATATGATATAATATGAGCCATGGTGTTTAACATTGTCTCTGAAGAAAACATAGATTCACCCTGTTGGTCAAAAGAGGTATATATCAAAGAAGGAGGGCCTTAACAACATTAAAGCTTTTTTATGAAGGTATCTTTGTTTTTCCTAGCCACACCACTCTCTGTACTACTTTAGTAATGAGAATCAGTTTTAGTTATTTTACAAAACTAACTACACCTGGATAATCTTACATCGTTGGTGACTCGTCCTTTTTTCACTTTTACTGGGTTTTACTTTGGAGCGCGAAACAATAGAGATAAAAGTTTATTTGCAGCCTTGAGCCATATTTCCATGCTCATTTATCGGGTTCTGTTGGGTTCAATCTCTTTGTTTGGTTCATGTGCTGCTGTGTTGTCAATGCTCTGTTTTTGTTTGCTCACTTATCTGCACGTGTCATATCCTCAGGAACACTGCTGAACTACCATTGTGAACTCTGCACCTTTTAGAATATCAATAGAGTTTAATTTATTTCTTCCTTTCTTCACTGTGGAAGATTCCAATCACACTTTTCTAGATGGAAACAAAAGGAACAATTTGGTGATCAATCAAAGTGTTATTTCATAAAAAAAAGGGATTTGTCAAGTTTTAATTCAAGTCAAGTACATTTGTGTAGCACATTTTAGCAGCAAGGCAGTTATAAGTGCTATACATCATGACAAACAAAAATCATAAACACATCAAAATAGACCGGTAACAAACAATACATTGTATCAGGTGAAAACATCAATACACATCAAATATGTTGATGTGTATTGATTATGGGCCGATAGCAACTCTAAACAGGTAGGTTTCCAGTCTTGATTTAAAGTAATTCGGTGTCTCAGCTGATTTGAAGTTTTCTAGAAGTTTGTTCCAGATTTGTGGAGCATAGGAACTAAATGCTGCCTACTATGCCGTGTAGACGGAAATTAGAAGATCTAAGTGGCCTGGGGTGTTGATACAGCAACAACAGGTCTTTAATGTATTTTGGTGCTAAGCTGTTCAGTGATTTATAAACTACTAGAAGTATTTTATAGTCTATTCTCTGAGCTACAGGGAGCCAGTGTTAGGACTTTAGAACTGGGGTTATGCACTTTATCTTCCTTGTTTTAGTGAGAACGTGAGCAGCAGCATTCTGGATCAGCCGCAGTTGTCTGATTGATTTTTTCAGTAGTAATCAATGTGACTGAAGATAAATGTATGGATGAGTTTCTCTAGATATTGTTGGGACATCAGTTCCTTAATCCTGGAAATGTTTTTGAGGTGATATAAGGCTGACTTTTTAACTGTCTTCATGTGCCCTTGAAGGTTCAGGTCTGAGTCCATCACTACACCCAGAGTTTGGGCCTGATTACTTGTTTGTAGTTGTAATAACTGAAGCTGCATGCTGACCCAAGTTAATTCCTCTTTAGGTCCAAAGATAATAACTTCAGTTCTGTTTCTGTTCTTCTGTAGAAAGTTCTAAGCATTCTTTCACTGCATGGATGGGTTCAGAGTCACCTAGTAACACTATAATGTATATCTGTGTATCATCTGCATAGTTATGGCAACTAATCTTCTTTCTTGTTATACCCTGAGCTAGTAGGAGCATATAGATATTGAATGGAAGGGGTCCCATGATTGAACCTTGGGGTACCCCACATGTGACTTTTGTCTGCTCCGATGAGAAATTACCTGTTGACAGAAAGAAGTCCCTGTTTTTTATGCAGGATTTGAACCAATGCTGTACCAGAGAATCCAACCCAGCTCTCCAGTTGCTTTAATAATATATCATGGTCAACAGTGTCAAATGCTGCACTGAGGTCCAACAGAGCTAGCACTGTGGCTCTTCCATAGGTTGTATTTATGTTGACGTCATTGAACACTTTGACGAGGGTAGTTTCAGTACTGTGGTGAGCAACCGGACTGATCTACCTCAAAGCAGTTGGTCATTGTAAGGAAGCTATTTAACTGTTGAAACACAGCTTTTTCAATAATGTTCCTGATAAACGGCAGGTTGGAGATTGGCCTGTAATTCTGCAGATGTGGGGAAAATCCTTTATGACAGGGATGAATTTACTATTTGGATCAGGTGAGATGCAATTACAGGCTGGACTTTTTTTTAAAGAAGGTTGTAGGTAAGATATCGAGACAGCAGGAGGAGGAGTTTAACTGACTTATAATTTCTTCTAAGCTTTTATATTTGAGTAGTTGAAATGTAGTTGTTCTCTCGGCATTTATGCTTCAGATGCAGATTAAATATCTATTTTTTTTATTTTCTCTGCACAGACGTTGTCAAATTCATTGCAGGCCCTGGTAGAGTGGAGCTTGGGTGGTACAATAACAGGAAGGCTTATGAGTCTTTCAGATGTGGTGAATAAAGCACGAGCATTGTTGATGTTGTTGTTTATGATTTCCACAAAGAACATTTCTCTTGCATGTTTTAGTGATGAGTTACAGCTTTGCAGCCTGTCTTTGTAGATTTCATAATAAACTTGAAGTTGAGTTTTACTGAGCACTCCGACACAATTTTCCTTCACATCTTACTAATGGGACATTTCTCCATGGAGATTTCTTCCTCCCAGGGACAACCTTCACTTTAATGGGAGCAGTGGAATCAATAATGTGACATCTTAGAAAGTAAATTGTCTACTAACCCATCTATTGTGTTATAGCTTTGAAATGAGTAAGATGAGTTGATTAAAGGTTTCAGCTGTGTTGTCTGTAAAAGAAAGTTTTGTTACAATATCTGTTTTGCTAAGTGAGTCAACAGAGTTTGCACTCTGAAACATAACAGAAAAATGATCCGACAAGGCGACATTAATTACAGAAATTGGAAATATTTACACCATTGCTGATAATCAAGTCCAGAGTGTGTCCATGATTGTGCATTGCTTGTTTGATATGTTTAGTCATACCAAGATTATCAAGTATACCACACAGCTTTTTTGCATCTGTGTCTTTTGGCTTGTCAACATGGATGTTGAAATCACCCACAATTATTAAACGGTCATAATCAATGCATATAACAGATAAAAGCTCATTAAAGTCTTTACATCAGAGGCAGCCGCACCTTCGTTCAGTTCTTTCTGTAGACGTTTCGACACCTATCCTTTAGTGATCAGGCTCCTCTCCTGTGGAACCAACTCCCAGTTTTGGTCCATGTGAGGCAGACACCCTGTCTACTTTTAAGACTAAGCTTAAAATGTTCCTTTTTGATAAAGCTTATAGTTAGAGTGGCTTAGTTTATGCTGAGCTATCTCTATAGTTATGCTGCTATAGGCTTAGACTACTGGAGGACATCAGGGTCTAGTTTTCTCACTCTGCTGAGCGCTCCTACTTTTCTCCAATTTGTATTGCTTGTTGTTATTTCATCTTTTACCTTTTGTTCGCTTTTTTTCTTCATAGTAGGTACACCGGGTCTGGTGCTTACATCATCCAGGGGAGAAAGATCATGCTCTATTTGTAATGATTTTCCACAGGTGAACCCAGTATTCAGCCAGACACAGAGTTAACGTTTTAAAGGTTTATTGCAGGAGAGAATACTGGTGGACAAGGAAGGCAAACAGTGGTGGTCTTAACTAATGAGTCCAGGTGGAGTTTAGCTTGGTTTGGTGGGCGTGCCAAGGCAGATGATCCAGGCAGCCAGAGAAGAGCCTGAGAACAGATGTGAACAGGCAGAGTGAAAACCAGACCAACAGAATTATGGCGGGGACTCACATGAAACAGGCAGAACTGTGAGAGGCAATCCTTAGCAGGAGAATCCAGCTGGCAGAGCACACATAATCTGAAGAGGCGCAAGCACATCACAAGGGGCAGTCTGATGAGTGAAGAGAGCGAGGATTGAGACGTTCTGGCAGGGAAGTGGCAGAGGAGGCAGGTTTAAATAGGCAGGAGAAGAGTGAGCAGAGTGAGCTAATTAGCCAGAACAGGTGGAGGTCATCAGGGGAAGGAAAGTGGCTGAAGGAGGAAACAAGCTGACAGAAGGAAGGGGACAGAAACTAAACTAAACCAATCCACAACATAAATTACCACAAAGACCAAACATGAGATAGAAACCCAAACTAAAACTAGAGTAATACTAAGTCCAATAACTCAAATCATGACACTATTACCATATAAGGTACAAAAGATTTCTGGATCAATGTGTGCTTCTGTGCTTTATTTGTTTGTCGTTTTGTATCTCTGCTCTGTCTTCTCTAACCCCCAGTCGGTGGAGGCAGATGACCGTTCATACTGAGCCTGGTTCTGCTGGAGGTTTTTCCTTCCTGTTAAAGGGGAGTGTTCCTCTCCACTGTCGCCTCATGCTTGCTCAGTATGAGGGATTGCTGCAAAGCCATGGACAATGCGGATGACTGTCCCTGTGGCTCGACACTCTTTAATGAGGAGTGAATGCTGCTTGTTAAAACTATATGCAATCTACTGAGTTTCCTTAGATAGGAAATCTAGTTATGAGGGTAGATAATGTAAGAGTAACTATACAAATATACTATATTAAAGTATATTATTATATATTATTAGTAAATTAAATACTGTCATAGACTGGCGACCTGTCCAGAGTGTACCCCGCCTCTCGCCCATTGACAGCTGGAGATAGGCACCAGCAACCCCTCGTGAACCCACAAAGGATAGACTTGTTAGAAAATGGATGGATGGATGGATGCAAAATGCTTATTTAGCAAATGATGAAGAAGCAAGGGTATTGCTTTCAGTGTTACTGGTAGAAAACTTACAGTGCCTTGTAAAAGTATTAAACTTAAATTTAATATTTTTTATGTTTATCACTTTACAATCATAAACTGTTTAACAATGGGATTTTATGTGAAGAAAATATTTTTCGAAATACTTCACAAATAAAAATCTGATACCTTCATGACTTCTTTAGCTTGTGCTGCATCCTTTTGGGGTCTCTAACCACTGTGAACATCTAGAATCATATTATTGCTTATCCTCTTTTCTAAAACTGCTTAAACTCTGCAGTTTTGAATTGAGAGCATTTGTGACTGAGCTAATTTGAGTTCTCGAGGTTGCATGGACAAGAACAAACAAGATTTGTACTAGCCAAAATATCTCTTACCTCAGAAAGAAATCCAGTGCAGGACTCCTCGGAATTCTGTGCCAAGGAAAAAGTGGCAATTAAACCTTTCTGTAACAAAGCCCAGTTTTGAACAATAACTTAATAGCCCTGCACAGATGATCTGTCAAGGACAAGCTGAAGATATCGCAAACAAGGGAAAAGGAATGTCAGGTTATGTGAACAGCAATAGTTTCTTTTTAAACTGTTGTCATACTCTTTAAGCTGTTCTCTTTGCAATTAATGGACCAAACAGAGCTTCACAAAACGTTCAAAGCTTGGGATAATGTTTTATAACCTAACAATAATTTAATCGTCTTCACAACTTTATCAGTGCCCTGTCTGCAGTGTTCCATGGTCTTCATTATGCTGTAAGTTCAGTCTACAATATCTCTGAGGCCTGTGCAGAAAGTCAAGATGAAATTACAAGATGTCAGTTGGTTGCCAGTAGTAAAGAGGGCACAATACACGTACATGGCAAACTGTTCTGAATTTAATTTTTAATACAGTCAAAAAACGATGTATTATTTCCTTCCGGCTTAACAGTTCTCAACGATGTGTTGGTCTGTCACATAAAATTCTTCAAAAAATGAATTGAAGTTTGTAGTTGTAGCATGACAAAATGTTGAAAAGCTTCAGAGGTGGGAATACTTTTTTTTTTCAAAGCCTGTCATCATAACCTAAAGTTTCACCACTTTTTCTGCAGTCAGAGATTACTTCTTTTGTGTCTCCGCTCATTCTTTTAGTTCACACAGCATGACTTGAAAAGCAGCAGAAAACGGTTAAGACTTTATCAAAAAATAACACTGTGTTGAGTGGCTGCATGAAAACACTTTGACTTTTAGCATGTGACGGCAATCAAGTTTCTCCTGCTGAGAGGGAAGTTAGCACCAAAGTGCCTTTCGGTGTACACAAAACCATGGATAAAAGGCCCACTCACATTTTGGTGAGATGAAAACGAGGAGAGAAAAAAAATAGAGAGCGAGCTTTCAGACATCAGGTGCTACAGTGATTACTCAAGCCTCTTTTGTCTGGCACTGCATCTTTTTTTATTTCTGTTTTAACATACTTTGGTAGCTACCATCAGATTTGTCAAACATGAGTTTAAGACAAAATGTAAACCAGATTTCTATTGTTTTAATATATTTTTAGACCACCTGGAAATAAATGTTCAAGATTAAAGGAGAGCAGTATTTTTCTGGAATCTTATTTGTGTTTGCGTTTTCCTGGCTGTTCATATGTGCGATCAAAGCATCTGTGCCTCACCCTGTTCTGATCTAACCTGCTCCTGATCGAAAAGTAAAGTCCCCATAATGTCCTGGAGTCTCCTGTTATGGCTCCCCTATAATTCTGTCTCAGATAACAAAGCAGATTATTTGCCTCTCCTCAGTCACTTTTAAGTTGACTATGCTTCAGAACTGTAAATCTCTCAATCTGACCGCACACGCTTTTGCAGAGGTGAGTTGCGCTATCAGCTATCCCGACTTGACTGTTTCCATCTGCAAAGGGCTGAATGAAACTTTTGTAGACAAAGCTGTCAAGGATGGAGAGACAACGTGCAACAGACTTCATATCAGACATCATACTTGTCCAGGTTTTGACAATTCAGGTTATACTGACCTCAGCTACTTGGGAAAAAAAATTCTCATGAATGCTGAAGTTTAGATTCAATAAAAGATATTCCTCAGAAAAGTGTCAAATGTGTTTTGAAAGTCATTTTTAACCATTTTTGTATTTGTGAGGTCAGATCGACATGAAGGGAACATATTTCATTTTCTCAATCTATATTTAAAAAATGGGTAGGATATTATCTGTTTTACTTCTGTCATGCTTGCAATTTTAAATCTCTTTGTCACAGGCACAACTATTCACAGTACTTGGCCCTTAGTAAAATGTCGGTAGTTATACAACTCACAATTAAACCTCACAGAATGTCATCAGACATGCAGTCTGACATATAGTGTATATATATATATATATATATATATATATATATATATATATATATATATATATATATATATATATATATATATATATATATATGGCTATTTGCGGCATAATTTATTCTGCCACCCTCACCTACATTTATTACATACATTTAAATGTAGTAGAGAACTTACCTCCTAAAGTAACTGTTAGTAAGGTAGGAACTCCAAAATCAGCACTCAGTTGCAAAAAAGGTCCAATGCAGACAGGTATGTATGTTATTTGATTCACAAATAAGTGGCAATATGATTTGAGCAATGGTCTTATTTGGTAGTCGGTGAAGTTTCTACCTACTGTTTCAAATGTGAGGCCAGTGTGACAAGACTGCATTGTTACTAGCAGTGTTCAATAAAGCTTCGCTCAAAAAACAGACAGATACCAGTTTTTCTGAGTTATGACGCTGTTGGTGCAATGAGAGCCAACAATTATAAGACCATATCATACTAATAAGAAGCAAGGTAAGAAGAAAGCATCCCAGCTATTAACAATGGTCTTTTGTGGATCCGTGACTGCTGCTACTATAGAGAATTCTGTGTGGATGTGTAGTGAGAGCCAAGACAGTGACGTAAACAGTGCAGGAAATGCGACATGACAGTTCAGACTGCATATGCTTTGAAAAATATCGGATACATATTTAAATTAGTACCGCATATGGAAATGGCTGCATATGGACAAAATGCTAGATTTGGGTGGCATTTGCCTGCTGTGTGGACGTTGCCAATTCTCCATCCAAAATTTCTAATTGAAACAAGCCTGCATGTTGAACCTCAGGAGAAAAAGAAAAACGGCAGAGGGGGAAAACACAAACACAGTCTGCCAGACACATCAAAGTCTATTTGCTATTTTACGATTGTTGGTGTAGTTGTGAAACTCTGTGTTATATCACTCCATTTACTCTCCTCTTTCAGTTTCACCTTTTCTCCCTTTTGGCATTTTGTCTCATTCGTGTCCATTGAAAATGAAATAGTCTCACCATAAAATCTAATTAAGCTTCTTGCATATATAAATCAAGCGGAGCACTATGGCAAAAGCAGTAACGCTCCACTTGTGAAAGTAAATTTGTGGGGCTCTTTTTGGCATTAAGACAGCAATTCGTAATGCCACATTGCCAGACTGGACACAAAAAAACTATTGGTCAGCTGTTGTTTTTCTGGGATATATTAGCGGGAGTGGCGGGCAGCCTAGCGGTTAGAGAGCCGGGTGTTTGGGTCTTGGACAGGCCTCAAAGGTTGGAGGTTGAAAACTTAGTCTGTCACTCTGGGTCCATGAGCAAGACCCTTGACCACAGATTGCTCTCTGTGTGCTACTCAGTGTTGGAAGCACACTGCTCTTTAAGGGACGGGTTAAACTCTGGGACGTATTTCCCACCCTATGGTACTATAAATGGAAATATTATATAAATACATTTGACACTGGCAACAATAAACAATAAGGATTTTTATATGATTGAGGAAAACAAAGCAGTGCATGGACTGCAAAGTAGAAAGTAAATAATACACAAATTACAAAATATAATACAGTCTTGTGCAGGTTTAAATAGTCTATGTATGAAAAAGCAAAGACAGATTATTTCTATTTTCAGACATTTGACCAGGATTAGTAGAGTAAGTTAGAGCATGATGTGCCACATCAGCAGGTAAGTTAAATGCCTTGATGCTACACCTCACAGAACCAAAGGTTATTACAATCTATCAGGACTGCACTCACTGTAAAAGAAAAAGCTCTTCCTTTTCAGCTCTTTCTCAACATCCTAATTGAGACTAAGTGGTACTCCTTACAGTGAACACTTTTTTATTTTAATAAGATGTAAAACATAGCTAATGTCTACATATTCCCCTTCCCCTGAACATTGTATCATCAGACTGGGACACTCACACAAGGTTTCAGCATGCAATGTGCTCATGCAGGATATGTTAAGAGACAATGTTTGGTGAATGTGACAACTGAGAGGAAAAGGGATGAGGATGAGATGATTTAAGGGAGGGGTGGGGATATTGGGAGTGGGTTGCATGCAGGGTGCTGTTACTGGGTACACAATACACCAAGAGGGAAGTAGCAGCACACTGCAGCAGATAACACTGTCACTGCAGTTGATGTGATGAAGTGGGGAGGTTTGAAAGGAAGGGAGGATTATCATTCTCCCACTTTGTCTCCGGTCATTGGCCTCAAATGATGAAAAAGGCTATATTTATAAACATAACGTAATACCACAGTAAGTCGATCTAAAGAGGAACTTGACATTAAAATGCATTCAAACATTGGCTACACAATATTAGAATGTATCTATATTATTATTCAATGAAATCAATTATATTTAATTCACATTTTTCCACAACTCTTTTGCAGGAGTGGGTATTGAGAGCAACAGTAATTTGAAAAGAGTAACCAATCTATTTTATCGGAACACTATGACAAAAAACTTTTCATAAGAAACAAGTTGTTTCAGGCCATTTTTTCTGGGAGTATACATTACTACCAAGTGTGCTGCTAGAGACCAATACTGCATTCTTCAGATTGGGCTTTAGTTTTGGGACCAAGGGGAAATTCTAACTGGATGATATTCAATGCCTTTAAGGGAAATGTACACTGCAAAAAGAGAACAAAAAGAAAGTAAAATGTTCTTGAAATGAGGGTATTTGTCTTTGATTTGAGCAGGTAAATAAGACTATCTGCCAGTGCAATTAGTATTTTGACCACTAAAATAAGATAATCAGATATACTTCACTTGGAATAAGATGACGGGGATGACTTGTTCCTATATTAAGTGCAAAAATCCTATTCTATTGGCAGATCATCTTATTTACCTGCTCAAATGAAGGACAGATACTTTTAGTTCCTTTTTGCAGTGTACAAGAAGTAAAAGGTCTGTATGAAAAAATAATGACCATGGTACCACAACATTTTTCAAAATCAAAACATCAGGTATTAAATTTAACTCTTTGATTCACAAGACTTACATCAGGAGCATTAAAACATAACTGGTATGAGGCAATGAAGTAATGATAGTAAGCATCACTCGGAAGGAAGGCGATGCCTTCTTATTTCTGTCAAACAGACTATTAAATTCCCTTTCAGTGTTATTGGAACCACTAAAAACAAAGGCATGAATCAGCAGTTTTTGCTGGGGAACATTTGGACACTAAATGGAAGAGGTTCCAGACCAGAAACCCATGTCCATTTGCCTTATTGTATGTTTTATTTATTTATTTTTTTTCAACAAAACTACTCTTTTAAAAAATACTAAAACTAGACGCTGTTCAAGAAAGTCACACTAAAAAATATTACTTATGACTCGTTCAAGTAGGGCGAAGTCCCCTAACAGGATTCACTACCATTAACATTGATCTGAGTCAATTAAGAACAGTTATTTCTTGATTCGTAGTCCCAGAGCAACAATTCATTTAAATAAATGCAATGTATATGCATTAAGGTAATTAGTCTAGCGTTAAGAGAATATTTTTCCCACTTTACAGATTTACGCCCTGTTTACATGACAACGATCCATTAAGAAATATTTTTCCAATTTCTGTTAACACATCTACATGGCAGTGTATTATACTGCAATGTATTTTACTTCAATTTACAAAGCTGTATGCAACGAAATTTCGTTCTGTACGCAATCTGTGCATACAAAATGACAAATAAAGTTGTCTAAGTCTAAGTCTGTCTTAGTATTAAATCTCCTGTCATGATCCCTGGGTGTTGTGGTTGTGGTTCTTATTTGTGTTTGATTTCATCTCCTCTGTGCTTATTGTTCTGCACTTCTCAGTCTCCCAGATTACCTTTGGTCAGCTTCTCCAGATTGTCCTCTGATTATCAAACCAATATATCAAATGTAAAATTTCCATTGTCACCCCAATCAATGTTAGATAAATAGGTGGCTTCCACCAGTTTTTTTTTTTTAATTTATTTTTTTTTACAAAAAATGTGAAACATGATTTCTATAATAAAATATGATTCACATTTCTTTACTAAAATATTTATATATACATTATATTTGAGCTTTCTATCAATCCACATGGCTATGTACTTATTGACACCCTTTCAATCAATGTAAAATCAAGTGTGAGGTTTTTAAGATTGAAGTGAACCTTCGATGAAATGATAATTTCTAAACAAGTTTTAAACTCTTGTCTCGTAAAAACCTGAAATGTTGCTTCAAGTTCTTTTCTTGCCTGTGTTGCAGAGTGAGTGGATGTATCAATGACTATGTCATTGTTCAGCACCTGTTCTGTGTTTCTTTTTATTGCACTCCCTTGGGTTATATATGTAGTGTCCTTTCATCTCAGTTGTATTTAAGTTAAGTTTTTTTAAACTTCATAGTAATGTCACCTCTTCCTGTTTTCCAGAGATCCATTTGTGTCCTATAGCAGCATGGGGGCGTGTTGGCAGAAGGAGTGCAAGGCATTGATTCCTGAGGTTGCCGGCAGGGCGTTCCCTTTCTTTCCGCATCCGGGATGACAAGAAAGACTTTTTCTCTGCAGTGTAAGAAAAGAGTTGTAACACTAGGGCATCAAGCCCCAGAATGAAGATTATTGCTCCTCCTCATCCTCAGCCCGTCCTCAGGTGGAGCAAACTCTCCTACACATTCCAACTGAAGTGCTCGAATAAGGTAATTCCTTCCAGTCCTGTTATCTGGCTGTTCTTTTTATCAAATCACTCTGTTGTAGTTTGCGGTATTGAAGGATCAAAATTGACAACAGGAGATAATCAGCCGCATGTTGAACAGATACATATCAGCTGCAGGTGTGCCTCATTACAGTTGTTGCTCATCAGCCTCATCTCACATGGTAATGTTTAGCCTTCCCTTTGCTCTGGCAGGTTCCTTGTTTGTCTCCAGTAAGATTTCATGTGTTTCGATCTTTCAGGTGATTCTCAGAGAACCTCCCCGTGTGTGGCCCAGCTGAACTATCCGAGTCATCTTCCATACTTACCGCGTATACTTCGAATTCATCTTTCATGACTGGCAACCACTGCTTTTATCTGCATGTGGGTCAGAAGCCTAAACAAAGCATTAAGCATCCCAGGCATTAAATGTTCACCTATATACAGAAAGCTTATAATTTATTTATGTTCTTTCACTTTCTTTTTTCAGGTATCACAATACACATGCCAGCTTAAATAATAATACATATGATTTAGCAATGGCATCTAGGTGTTATTCGATTGTATCTGTTGCTTTATGTCTGTTGGTTGTGCTGTTCTTTTTGCGTCTCTTTCCAGGTGATGGAGCAGACGGAGAACGTTTTATCACTCTCTCCCTTTTATCTCTTCTTTCTTTCACCTCTTTTTTTTCTCTCTCTTCTTGTTCTTCCTTTACTCTCCCATTGTAGTGTCCATATAATTTGAATTTCTCCCTGCAGGAATCATAATAAAGCTATTTACAAGCATAAATCAAGCGGAGCACAATGGCAAAAGCTGTTCGCTCTTGTACAAGCAAAATCTGTCGAGCTCTATCTGGCATAGAGACATATATATATATATATATATATAAATATATATATATATATTTATATATATATATAAATATATATATATATATATATATATATATATATATATATATATATATATATATATATATATATATGTATATATATATATATATATATATATATAGATAGATATAGATAGATAGATAGAACAGATAGAACGTAAATAATAGAGGAAGAATAGAGGAGACAAATAAGTGAGGATGATATAGAATGCAGTACAAACCATGTCTTTAAATAGTAAATATTCATTAATGTTGTACTTGCTATAAAGTAATCTTGGATAAGGGGCCATCTAAGATTATCTTTTCCCCAGCCCAGGCAAGGCTGTCAGATGGCCTGTGCACCACCCATAGGGTCTGCACTTGCATTCTGCACTCTACCTCACATTCATGTGAAGTTGTTTGAGATAATTATGTGGGTTTTTACTCCAGCTATTGTGATATGTCCTCTAATGATTTAGGCTTTTTAAATGTTGCTTTTCTTGGGTAGTGCGAGACTGAGTCATAGCTACTGGGATCAAGTCTCTGTGGGTGTTACAATACATCTGTTGTTGTGGTATTGTGCTTAAAACTCTCTCTCACTTACAAAGATTTTTTTTCAGAGTAAAATCTGTATGAACCATTGAGAAAGACAAACTGTCAGGATGCAGCTTATTGGCTGCATGCTGAGCCTCTCTCCCTCTCTCTTGTTCCTGCGCAGCCTGATCAGTTTCACCTGGCAGGCTGCAATTAACCCACAACTGCTTCCACCTGTTCCCACCGCTTTATCAGACTCACCTCTTTCTGTTCCCGTCGCCGGTCCATAGCGTTCACTCCCGCTCAGTCCCTGCCAGTTTTTCTTGTCAGCTCCGTTTGTACCCGTCAGCCTGAAGACTCCTTTCACCTGGTCTTGTTACAGTCAGCCCATAGACTTTCCGACAGTTTTGTTTTCTCCAGTATTCAGCTCAGACGTTCAGACCTCCACCGCTTGGCTCAGACGTTCAGACCTCCACCGCTCGGCTCAGACGTTCAGACCTCCACCGCTCGGCTCAGACGTTCAGCCCTCCACTGCACGGCTCGGACGTCCTGTGCTCCACTACTCGGCTCTGAGGTTCTGCTCGCCCCTGCTCAGCTCTGATGCTCTGCTCGCCACTGCTCGGCTCTGACGTTCTGCTCGCCACTGCTCGGCTCTGATGCTCTGCTCGCCAATGCTCGGCTCCGACGTTCTGCTCGCCTCTGCTCGGCTCTGATGCTCTGCTCGGCTCTGATGCTCTGCTCGGCTCTGATGCTCTGCTCGCCTCTGCTCGGCTCTGACGTTCTGCTCGCCTCTGCTCGGCTCTGACGTTCTGCTCGCCACTGCTCGGCTCTGATGCTCTGCTCGGCTCTGATGCTCTGCGCTCCACGGCTCTGCTCAGATGTCCTGCTCTCCAGTGCTCGGCTCCAGAGTTCCTCCCGGTCAGTCTCTCCACACTCCTCCTGCCAGCCAGCTTCTACACCCTTCACCTCCGTCCGTTGAAAGACTCTGGTCTAATCATCCATCTTCCACACTATTCAATAAAAACTCACTCATAAGAACTGACTCTGTGTGTGCGTGCTGTGTCCGGGTTCATCCCAGAAAAATATATCATAACATTATGGACCGGCCAAGGGATGAACCCGAGCACGCACAGAGCCTGGTGTAGAAGCTGGTAGGATCTGCCTCGCCTCCGGTTCGTCTCGCCTGGGTCGCAAAGTTGCGACGCCACGCTTCTGGATTCATCTTGCCTGGGTCGCTGTGTTGCGACGCCACGTTTCTGTCTCGTCTCGCCTGGGTCGCAGAGTTGCGACGCCCCGCCTCTGACTCTGTTTTCCTGGTCCGCCTTCCCCGCTGCTCAGCACTAAGGACGGCGCTCCTCGTCGTCGCTGCCCAGCGCTAACTTTTGCTGCTGCCCAGCAGATTCAGACTTTGCTGCCCAGCGCCTTCTGGTTTTTGTTTAGAGTTATTTTTTGGTGTTGTGTTCTAGATCTGCTTTAGTTTCTAGTCTTTTTGTATATTTTTTATTGTTTTAGAAGATTTATTTCCGCCTTCTGTTCTTTGTTTTGGCTCAACTTTAGTTTTTGCTTTACTTAGGATTTTTTTGAGATTTATGTTGCTTTTGAGTATTGTGTTTTATTTTGTTGGTTTTGTCCGGGTTTTTGTGTCCCAGGTTTACTCTAGTCGTTCGGGGTTTTTTTTTTTTTTTTTAGTAGTCTAGTTTTTGGTTTTCTTAGTCAGCTAGTTCGGGTTTTGTTCTCCGTCTTCTTGTTTTAGCCATAGCCCTGATTTAGTGTTCTAGGTTCGCCTTAGTCTTCTGAGTTTGTTTTTGAGTTCCAGTTTTTATTTTAGACTTCTTGCTTGCTTCTGTACAGATTTCTAGCTCTAGTTATCTAGTTTTTCATTAGTTAGTCGTACTTGCCCTCATCTCCCTGTTCTGTTTCGTTTCATAGTTTTGCCTTAGCTTTTGGTTCCTTTCCTAGTTTACCAGTCTTGTTTTGATTTTTCAGTTTGAGACCCTGTAGTTTCGTCAGCCCTGTAGTTTCGTTAGCTCTGTAGTCCCTGTCTAGCCCCTGTAGTTTCAGTCTAGCCCCTGTAAATCCAGTCTAGCCTCTGTAGTTTCTGTCCTAGCCCTGTAGTTCTAGTCTTGTTCTGTATTTGTTTTTTCTTTATTTTAGTTTTGTTTTGTCTTTATTTTTCCCCCTTTAGTATTCAGGTGTCAGGGTTCCTGCGCCATCTGGGTTCCTGCGCTGTATGGGTTCCTGCGTTGGATGGAGTCCAGCGCTCTTAAAGGTCCCTGCGTTCTCTAGGTCCCTGCGCTTTCTAGGTCCCTACACCCTTCTCCTGTTTTCGTTGTATGTTTTGCCCTGTTTAGGTTAGTTTAGTTCCCTTCCGTAGTTGTTTTGTTCTGTCTTGCCCTAGTGTATCTGTGTTGTTCCCCTGTTTAGGCGCATGCAGGTCGCCGCCAGAGCCCTCCGGCGCACCCATGTCGCCGGCTGAGCCCTCTGGTGCGCCAGACTGTCGCTGCCCTGCGCATGCAGGTCGCTGCCAGAGCCCTCCGGCGCTCCTATGTCGCCGGCTGAGCCCTCTGGTACGCCAGCCTGTCGCTACCCAGTGCACGCAGGTCGCCGCCAGAGCCCTCCGGTGCTGAAGTCGCTGTCTGTGCCCTCTGGCGCGCCTGGCCTGTTGCTGCCTAGCTCACCCTCTTATTCTTGTTATTCCCTTGTTTAGGCGCTGCCAGAGCCCTCCGGCGCTCCTATGTCGCCGGCTGAGCCCTCTGGCGCGCTTGGCCTGTTGCTGCTTAGCTACCCTCTAGTTCCTGGTGTTTACGTTTATCTTGATTCCTCGATGTCTTTAGACGCCCTTTGTTCTTGGTTCCTCGGTGTGTTAAGACGCCCTCTGTCTCAGTTCCCCGTTGTGTTTAGACGCCCTCAGTTCCCTGGTGTTTAGATTCCTGGCGTTTTAGAAATTCCTGTATTCCTTGTGCCCCGGCATTCCCCTTGCGCCCCGGCAATCTCTTTCCTTGCGCCCCGGCGTTCTCCCCACGTCCCGGCGTTCTCTTCCCCAAGCCCCGGCGTTTCCCTCACGCACCGGCGGGTTTTCCCCTGGCGTTTCGGTACACCAGTCGTGTTCCAGCAGGAGTTGTTGAGCCTTGGTGTTTTCGTACGCCTGTTCTTCCCTCTGGCGTTGTCGTACGCTTGTTCTTCCCTCTGGCGTTGTCGTACGCTTGTTCTTCCCTCTGGCGTTGTCGTACGCTTATCCTTCCCTTTGGCGTTAAGTACGCCTGTTCCTTCCCTTTGGCGTTAAGTACGCCCGTTCCTTCCCTTTGGCGTTAAGTACGCCCGTTCCTTCCCTTTGGCGTTAAGTACGCCCGTTCCTTCCCTTAGGCGTTAAATACGCCCGTTCCTTCCCTTTGGCGTTAAGTACACCCGTTCTTTCCCCTTGGCGTTAAGTACGCCCGTTCTTTCCCTTTGGCGTTAAGTACGCCCGTTCCTTCCCTTTGGCGTTAAGTACGCCCGTTCCTTCCCTTTGGCGTTAAGTACGCCCGTTCCTTCCCTTTGGCGTTAAGTACGCCCGTTCCTTCCCTTTGGCGTTAAGTACGCCCGTTCCTTCCCTTAGGCGTTAAGTACGCCCGTTCCTTCCCTTTGGCGTTAAGTACGCCCGTTCCTTCCCTTTGGTGTTAAGTACGTCCGTTCCTTCCCTTTGGCGTTAAGTACGCCCGTTCCTTCCCTTTGGCGTTAAGTACGCCCGTTCCTTCCCTTTGGCGTTAAGTACGCCCGTTCCTTCCCTTTGGCGTTAAGTACGCCCGTACCTTCCCTTTGGCGTTAAGTACGCCGGTTCCTTCCCTTTGGCGTTAAGTACGCTTGTTCCTTCCCTTTGGCGTTAAGTATGCCCGTTCCTTCCCTTTGGCGTTAAGTACGCCCGTTCCTTCCCTTTGGCGTTAAGTACGCCCGTTCTTTCCCCTTGGCGTTTTGTACGCCCGTTCTTTTCCTTTGGCGTTAAGTACGTCCGTTCTTCCCTCTTGGCGTTTTCGTACGCCTATATTTTCCCCTTGACGCTGTCATGCGTCCGTTTCGCCTCGGCGTTTCCCTCACGCCCCGGCGATCTCGCCCCTTGGGCCCCAGCGCTCCTCTCACGCTTCGGCGTTGTTTCTCCTTGGCGTTTCCACACGCACGTTCCTTGCCCTTGGCGTTTCCATACGCCCGTTCCTTCCCCTTGGTGTTTCCATACGCCCGTTCCTTCCCTTTTGGCGTTTCCATACGCCCGATCCTTCCCTTTTTGGCGTTTCCATACGCCCGATCCTTCCCTTTTGGCGTTCTGTACGCCCGTTCTTTCCCTTTTGGCGCTGTGTTGCGCCCGTTCCTTCCCTTTGGCGCTGTGTTGCGCCCGTTCCTTCCCTTTGGCGCTGTGTTGCGCCCGTTCCTTCCCTTTGGCGCTGTGTTGCGCTCGCTCTTTCCCCAGCGCTGTCAAGCACTCGCTTTTTCCCCCGGCGCAGTCAAGCGTTCGTGCCTTTCCCTGATGTGCCGCCCCCTGATTGTGCTTTGGCACATCAGTGTTCTCTAGCTCCTTGGTTCCCCCGTGTTCTTTGGCTCCTTGATTCCCCGCTGTTCTCTAGTTCCTTGGTTCCCCGCTGTTCTCTAGCTCCTTGGTTCCCCGTGTTCTCTGGCCCCTTTTGTTCCCCGTATTCTCTGGCCCCTTTTGTGTTTGCAGGCTCTTTGGTCCCTCAGTGTTCGGTTTCGACTCTTGCCCGCCTTCCTGGGCCCCCTCCACCCGCCCGGCGTGGGGATTCTGGGCCGTCCGGTGTCCGGCCTTGGGGGGGGGGTACTGTCAGGATGCAGCTTATTGGCTGCATGCTGAGCCTCTCTCCCTCTCTCTTGTTCCTGCGCAGCCTGATCAGTTTCACCTGGCAGGCTGCAATTAACCCACAACTGCTTCCACCTGTTCCCACCGCTTTATCAGACTCACCTCTTTCTGTTCCCGTCGCCGGTCCATAGCGTTCACTCCCGCTCAGTCCCTGCCAGTTTTTCTTGTCAGCTCCGTTTGTACCTGTCAGCCTGAAGACTCCTTTCACCTGGTCTTGTTACAGTCAGCCCATAGACTTTCCGACAGTTTTGTTTTCTCCAGTATTCAGCTCAGACGTTCAGACCTCCACCGCTCGGCTCAGACGTTCAGACCTCCACCGCTTGGCTCAGACGTTCAGACCTCCACCGCTCGGCTCAGACGTTCAGACCTCCACCGCTCGGCTCAGACGTTCAGACCTCCACCGCTCGGCTCAGACGTTCAGACCTCCACCGCTCGGCTCGGACGTTCAGCCCTCCACTGCACGGCTCGGACGTCCTGTGCTCCACTACTCGGCTCTGAGGTTCTGCTCGCCCCTGCTCAGCTCTGATGCTCTGCTCGCCACTGCTCGGCTCTGACGTTCTGCTCGCCTCTGCTCGGCTCTGATGCTCTGCTCGCCACTGCTCGGCTCTGATGCTCTGCTCGCCAATGCTCGGCTCCGACGTTCTGCTCGCCTCTGCTCGGCTCTGATGCTCTGCTCGGCTCTGATGCTCTGCTCGGCTCTGATGCTCTGCTCGCCTCTGCTCGGCTCTGACGTTCTGCTCGCCTCTGCTCGGCTCTGACGTTCTGCTCGCCACTGCTCGGCTCTGATGCTCTGCTCGGCTCTGATGCTCTGCGCTCCACGGCTCTGCTCAGATGTCCTGCTCTCCAGTGCTCGGCTCCAGAGTTCCTCCCGGTCAGTCTCTCCACACTCCTCCTGCCAGCCAGCTTCTACACCCTTCACCTCCGTCCGTTGAAAGACTCTGGTCTAATCATCCATCTTCCACACTATTCAATAAAAACTCACTCATAAGAACTGACTCTGTGTGTGCGTGCTGTGTCCGGGTTCATCCCAGAAAAATATATCATAACACAAACCACTTTCAAAAAAGTCTTAGCAAGTGAAGAACAAAGCATGGTGTCTATTACTACCCTTCTCACTATTGATCACCTTCTAAACACCTTTGTCTCATAATATCTCTGGTAATGGTTATGTAGGCTTTGTTATCTTTTGTTCTGATTATTTTGCATTGGCAAGAGCATATGTTTTTGGCTTTCCTTGTAACATCTAATTATTGTGCCTTTTTCTGTGTTATGGTACCTCTTTTGAATATGCTGGTCAAGATTCTCAGTCATCCAGGTCTCTTTTGAGTACGTAACATAAAACTGTCACATGCAAAATGTTAAATCAGATGTGTAAAACTTGTATTTGTTCTTCAGGGATGCTGCATTTGTTACTGACTAGACTATTGCAATTCTTTACAATAGTCCAGCCATGAAGTCTAAAAAATGTTGTTAAAACCTTCAGCTGACCCAAAAAGCTGCTGCCAAAGTTGTAATGAAAATTAGAGATTATATTACTTATTTTAGCTTCCCTTAATTGACTCCCTATTAAATTCTGAACAGAATTCAAAATTCTCCTCACATTTAAAGCCCTTAATCATCAAGCTCAATCATATATCAGAGATCTTATTGTTCCATCTGTTCCTGAGAGCACTTTGTTCTTAGACTGGAGGTTTACAAGTTGGTTCCTAATGTTTATAAAAGAATAGGAGGCAGATATTTTAGCTTTTAGGCTCCTCTCTTGTTGAACCAGCTCCCAGTTTTAGTCCGTAACACAGACATCCTGTGTCCTTTCAAAGATTTAAAGATTCAAAGATTCTTTATTGTCACAGCGTGTTACGGTGGTGAAATTTCTTTTAGCACACTCCGGCTAAGAGTACACATAACAGACAATAGGCAATGAACAAAGGTTACGTTTATTTATTTTTTGTTTTTCACACTATAGCGTGCAAAAGATAAGAAAGATCAAAAGTTTGTATCAGAGTCTGAGTGCTTTGATATCAGTCTCTTCGCTAGTGGTATGAGCCATGTTACTGTAATCAAAAGAAATGGAGGACCCAGAATTCAGCCAGACAAAAATCAGATAAAGTTAAGAAAACAGTTTATTTGAGGAGTTAACAGCTGGAGGTCGCGGGTGAACCGCTAGCGTCAGGGACAAGAACCATTTCTCACAATCCAGGAGCGGACTGTGAAGGTGAGTGCAGGCTCCTGTTGGTGGAGACTGTTGCTGGTGATGCCCTAATGCGATCTGGAGTCCGGTCAGGGAAGCTCTCAGGGTTTTACTCCTGGGACTGTTAGGTGCTCGGTGGTCGGAAGGCAGGCAAAGGGTCAGAACCGTGATGGCAGAGTCATGCAGGATGATCAGGAGTCTGAAGTCCGAGAGCAGGTCCAGAGTCAGAGCCAGGTAATCAGAAAACCAGAGACAGTCCAAAGCAGAATCCATATGCAGAGTCAGGGCACAGAAACAGGTCAGAAATCCAGGCAGCATAATCATCAGGTCTGATAGGGCTAGACAGGCTTAGAGGGTCAGAAGGAAGAAACAGGTCAGGAAACAGGCTAGCATGCAGACGGGATTCAGGACACTGGATTAAACTCACCGATGGCTTGTTATAATCTGGCACTAGTGTCTGAGAACTGGTTTTATAGTCAGTGGGGCAGGTGGATCTTGTGAAGACTAATGAGAACGGGGCTGAGCTGCACAGATGTTTTAGTTAAGAATCAGACCAGCACTAGTGCCGAGATCATGACAGTTACATGAATTAGTTCCTTCATGAGTCACAGATCAGAATCAGAAATACTTTAATAATCCCAGAGGAAAAATACAGTTCCAGTACAACCATCCATTACATATATCACAAATATTTCGCTCTATGGAAACCGCCTGACGCGGTTTCCATAGGGCAGCAGCAGCTGGAGGGGGCAGGGGCGGGGCGGGGGCACAGCCGGGGCAGAGCCGGAGCAGAGAGAAAAAAAGCGACCGTCTCCGAAGAGCGAGAGAACAGAAAAGATAAGAAATAACGAGGTAATAAGGTACTTTTTGCAAAATGATTTCCGGCTTCATGTACATAAATGTGCATTTAGATATTCTTGAGAGAAGAGTGTGCAAAATGGGCAACAACAAAGTGATTTTAACATATGATGTACTAAAACATATTTGACATTAGGTGGATTGTAACATATGGTTGTAACATACTGTATATGTTTCCCTTTGCTTAAAAATCCTGGCAATAACTGGATAATTTGTACATGTAAATGCAGGACCACAGTCTCCTATCAGGGGGCGATAGCCCTCACAGCTCTTGGAAACAAGCCGTTTCTACGTTTATTTATTTCAGATTAAATGCAAACAGTTCATTGCCTGGGTGGGATCAGAGTAGATGCGTATTGCCCATCTTTAGATTCATTCTGCATTAATTGAGTCCAAATCCGGCAGGCAGCATCCCACAACTCCCTGCGCTGTTCACACCACCCATGCTAAACACTTCTCCTGCACTTTGCAGCTTCCATACCACACAGTTATGCTGAAACATAGGATACTCGCTATGGTACCTCTATAGAAGTTGTTTTTGCAGTTTCAAGACTAGGGTTGAAATTTCCTTTATGATAAAGCTTATAGTTGGAGTAACTGAGGTTATCCTGAGCTTTCTCTGTCATTATGCTGCTATAGGCTTTGGCTGCTGGAGGACATACCCATTAGTCCTCCTCACCCCACTATTTTCTATTACTACACTCCAATTTTTTTATTATTTGCTTATTTTCAGTTTTTAATGTTATGTGCTGTGTTTTTTTTTTTTTCAATTCATAAAAGCTACTTCTGGTGTGGCATTCAAGTAGGCTGTGGCACTTACCCGGAGGAGGCGCCACAGGTAAAAAAAGAAGTGTTCCTTTAAGCATCTCAACCATGTTTCATGATTGGGATGGTTAATTTGGCATTCGTGAAATTACTAAATTCAAAACAGGCAGTGCACCTGCGTCATGACCATCTTGTGGTCAGACAAGCTGCGTAGAGTGGCGAAGCAGACAGCTCTGTCCCGAATACCGCATCAGCAAATATAATGAAAACAATGAAACACTGCTACTTCGGTGTCTACTGGAGTGGCTCTCGATATGGCCATGGTGACCATATGAAATGAGTTTTTTTCATCCCCTTTCCTAAACCCTGAAATAATGTTGAGAAATGCCATTGATGGGCTTTACAATTCAGCTGTAACTTTATTCAGTGTTTATTTAATCACAAGGGATCTGTTGTACATGATCAATTCATGCGGGTCTATCTAGCAACAAAAATACACAAACAAGCAGACAGTTGTGACAGACTCAGGAAGGGGGATTTGTGGTTTCACACAACAATCTACTAACACAAAGGAAATCTTATTTTCATCCACAAATGACCACAGAGCCGTTTACTTTCTGAGAACGGGTTATTGAGGGATCGATCAAGTTTAAACAGACGTGATTATCCATTAGCCAAACGTCCTTGATCTGTTCAAGCAACCCCATTCCGAAGTGTTAAATCTTTAGTATTAACCCACTAACTGAACGATAATGTAATGACCCTCTTCTTTTTCTCCACTAACAAATAAAACATCTCTATTTTCCCATGTAAATGTAACGTTCCTGGCACTGGAGCTGATACACAATTCAGCACACCTGCTCCACTCCTCGTTTCTGCAATTAGTCCTCACTGGTTCCACCTGTCTCACCTCCATATATACCCAGTCCAGATCAGCCCCCAGTGCCAGATTGTCTCAAGCCAACCCTTGTTACTTTCCAGCCTTCCTGAAAACCTGCCAGTCTTACTGTTATTCCGACCTGATTCCGCCACCGTTTAACGAGCCTGCCAGACCCCTGAATTGTTCCTGTTCGCCCGCCTGTGTGCCCGACCTGATCAGCCTTCTGACCGCCGATTCTGTCTCTGCCCTGGATAGCCTGTTTGTGTACCGGACCCCCGCTCTGATTAAGTCTTCGAATCTGCCTGACCCCTTTTGCATCTCTGCCCATCAGTTAACAGACCTTGGAACGGACCTGGATTTCCCTGCTGGATTGCCCCTGTTTGCCTGCCGCTCAACGGCCTCACATTACTGTCCGCCGTCGGACCTCCGCCCCGGACCTGAACCGGACCCGAGCTCTGAATCCCTCTACCAGGTTAGTGATCTTCCTTCTCTCTCCTTGCCAGTTTTTTCCCTTTTTTCCCGATCACTAACCTGTAGTGTCTGCCACAGGGGGTTTCCAGTTGGAGAGCTGCCTGCTGTGCGCTCCCCGTGCCGCGCTGCCTGCGCGTTTTCCCCGACACGCTCAGAGCTCGAGTAAATAAAACACTTAAAGGCTCATACCTGTTTGTGTGCATATTGGGTCCTTATTCCTGTACGTTACAGTAAATGGTTGGAAATGAGACAGAGCAGACTTGGTTCGCTCTCCCTGCTGCATGCGCGCTCCTGACACAGGGGGACACGGATTCTGGCAGGGATAACTTGGAGAACCAGCGTGGTGAATCCACGGAGCTTAATAACATTAGGTGGAATGTTTAGGTTTATATTTTTCTTTGGGAGAACACTGCAAATGGCTTGGCTAGGCCTAGCTCACATAATGCTGGAATGTGTTAGCTACCACACAGCCCAACCATACTTCTAGCAAAAGAAAACCTTACCTTCCCACTAATACAGCTTTCTCTTCCGCCAACTTTCAGGCCTCTACGTTTCAACCAACGTCTCAGTTGTTCGATGCTGTGCTTCTCAATTGAAGCATGTTGAAATGAAGCTCCTGGTACATCCTCATCTTCCAAGATTATCGCCGTTGCAAACATTGCCATTTCTCAGTTTGTAATTTACCTGTCCCACCGTCTGTGTTGATTTCCGGGGGTGGAGCTAATTGGACTTATTTGAGAAATGCCCTACTGGGGGTTATGTGTAGTGTTAGTTTTCCAACATACATTCATGGCTTCTTCTCTGATCAGTTTTATGCTTTCCTTGCCATTCATTTCAAAAGGAAAGAAATATATTGGTATCTTTGCAGTTGTGTCATATTCTTTCCACTTTAAGAAAATTGATTGAACGCAGCTTTGCGGGATTCTTTTACAAATCAAACCCTATCTTATACTTTATATCTGATCTGTGTGTTATGTTCCTTGGTCTTCATTATTTCTTGTGCACTAATGATCTCTAACAGGCTTTCACAGAACTGTTGATATATACTGAGGTTTAATTGCACTCAGGTGGACTCCCATATATTATCTAGGTGAGTTCTGAAGACTATTACCACACTGATTTTTATATTTAGAAATTAAATTTAAGGAGGCTTAATGTATGAAATATATAAAGCTGTTCGATTTTGTTGTCACATTTTGAATATTGCTTGTAATCAGTAAAGTATGTTCAAAGAAGATCCTGTTATTGCATTAGTCAATGATAAATTGCACACTCGTCTTACAGATCTGCAGGATCTGTACAATGTCTGGTGTATTTATTTAGCTTTTTTTGTTTTGGTAACAAATATCTATTTGTTTGTTTCATTTTGTTTTCTGTCAAAACAGTAACAATGCACATGTAGTGACAATTGATTTTTTTGTATCCTACAAAGAAAACAAACTAAAAAAAAAAAAACATTATTGGAATCTCATCCTGACAGACAAAGTGAAGTGGTTTTAATGGCTGGTTTAAACATTTCTGAAACTGTTGAATTACTACTGCAGAACAATCTGTGCATGCTGAGTCTGAACGTGCCTTGATTTCATTTGATTTTATATTTGTAGCATGAACCATCACTTTCACTGCATTCCATTATTTATTAGTAAGGCAAGGTAAGTTTATTTATATAGCACTTTCCAGTAATAAGACAATTCAAGGGGCTGATTTTCATTGTAGGACTCTGTCTGCACATGAAAGTTAGTGTGAAGTGCTATCTGCCTTGAGGACCTCAAGGTGCAATAAGCTATACTTAACTGCATGCCCAAGATTTAGGTCTTCAAATGTATCATGACAACATGCATTTTTTTCCAAGACAAAATTTTAAGGGAGAAATTTATTCAGTGGAAAATATTAGAAAATTGTTTAGTTGAAAGTTCTGAATGCATAAAGATAATAAAAAATGGTAAAAATTGTACCAGGAATACCAGAAAAAAGGGAACAATGTCACATGGGATGGGCATACAGCGTATACTCTTCTTCAGAATGAAAAGCGTTATATTTTTGAAAGTTGGTCCTTACTGTCCTCACACAGTGTGCACACTCATAAACAAATGCAAAGCCTGACTGTTTATTCTCAGCTGTCAAAAAGAATAAGCCTGTGGACAATATGGTGGGCAGTTTTGGCAGCCAGTTGTAGTGGAGTGGGGGAGGGCTTGTAGAGGTCAAAGGAAAAGAAAAAACAGAGGAGGGAAAGAGATGTGGAGGAGGACACATCAGGATAACCTAGTAGGATAAAAATATGGGGCTGTGTGTGTGTGTGTGTGTGTGTGCGCAAAAGTGTGCATGATATGTGTGCATGAGTAAAGCAGTGAGTAAGCAGGCGTGTGTGAGAGAGACAGGCTGAGAGACGTTCCTTTACCAGTGCTGAGGGCGGCAGGTTTTTGGCAGCAACAGCGCTTTCATAGATGCGGGGGGATGGAAGAAAGGAAAAGGGAGATTTTGAGGAGGAGGAAAAGGCAGAAGTAAAGGGGATTTGGCTTTAGTGAACACGCACCACCGAGTGTTGATGGGAGGGTCTTGTTAAGCATGATCAGATTTAATCGTCTGACTTGGTTTGACCTTGGGCTCTCGCTGCATTTTACTGTATCTGACTGCTGTGGGCACCACCAAGCAGATAAATGCCTAGACTTTGTTCTTGAGGCCACAGCCAGCAGGAAACATTTACTCATGCACACAGCTACAGATGTTCACTGTGTGCCCTAACACACTAGTGTCCTCTGGGGTTACTGTAAATGGCAGTGGGTCAGAATTTTTTGGAAATATCTCGTCTAGCAGCTTCCAATTAATATATTAAGCAATTTGCTTTTAGATTGAATTAATCTGTCATATTTCCAATTTATCTCTAAATAAATAAAGCTCAAAAAATACCAAGCCCTCATCCTAGAGAGCCAGCAAAATGGATGGAAGACCTGGAATCTCCCAGTGGAGGTGGGCTGCAGAGGCTTTGCTGGACGGTCGCTTTGGAGAGCCCTTGTACTGCTGGGAATTGAAGGGCTGGCCAGGAAGCGGCTTGTAGCCAACGCCACCAAACGGGCGGAGGAGGCATCTCGCTGGATTTGGATGCAGCGGGGAGGTGCGGTGGCAGAGCCGAAGCACTGAGTGAACGAAGAACTGAAGACAGAGTTGGGTGGCATTCAGTGGGGGTGGGTCCAGGACGCTGGATCTGCCGTTGAGCCCCTCCGAGGTGTCATAGGCTTAAATCAAAGAAACACCAGTGAAGGGGGGGTGCCCATTTGATAACCTGCTGAAGCTACCCAACTCCTATTCCAGTCACAGAGACCTACTGGTGCCTTGAGGGAAGGAGACAGAGAGAGAGAGAGAGAGAGAGAGAGAGAGCGATGCCACTGGCCCACAGATGGTACAGGGGCAAGTACCTGTAAAGGTGGGCCAGTTGCGATACCCCTTATCGTATTTTGCATATTCCTTATTGTATTTTGCATAAAGGTTAAACACTATATGTTTGCTGGTCAATATAGAGAATGTATTATAGAACATAATCTTTCTTCAAAACTTCAACCAGAAATTGCTGTATCCTCTGTTTAAAGGTAAAATCAGATGACAAAAATATGGCCAAATTTAGAAAGAGTACCTTCATGCTTTGGACCACTTCTTATAAGTAACTAGAAGTGTCAAAATAAAATTCCCTATAAATTCAGATTTTCTGCTGAGGGTGTAAACACATCTGTTTTTCTGTTGCTTGGAAAGTTGACACTACTTAAAATAATGATGAATTAGCGTTTGACCTCTGTCTCTGGAGGGCCACTTCAATGGGTCAAAGAGTTAAGGGTTGACCTTGGAGGATCACTGACTCTTCTTGCTGTTGACTCTTCTTCAGTCATTGCTGTGATGGTTGACATTTCTTTGGTGCCAATGTTTCTGCCAAAGTGGGGTGAATGCTCCTCTGTCTAATTGTTTCTGCGCTATAGGTCAATGTCTCCGCAGTCCTATAGCCTCTCCATGAAACCTGGCTCTTCCACAGTCCCATACCTGGTACTACTTTTGCCTCTCCAGTGCTTGTGAACATACAGTTAATATAAGCCCCAGGCATTACCAGCACCATAGTATAAGGAGGCCTGTACCTCTACTTCATCTGCCTCCAACCCTGAGCACAATATATATATATATATATATATATATATATATATATATATAGAGAGAGAGAGAGAGAGAGAGAGAGAGAGAGAGAGACGAGAGACGAGAGAGAGATAGATAGATAGATAGATAGATAGATAGATAGATAGATAGATAGACACACACATACCCTGATCTCATCCACTTTACAGGATGCTATTTGAACAGGCCATTACTGAACTCACTAACATTATTTGGTTGGATAAGGAACATTGTCTGTCCTGTATGTTGAAAAAGATAAAGAATTTAATCTGTTTTAAGATTTTTAGTATGAATGTTTTATATGCATTTCTCTTTGCAGTTGATACTTTTGTTATATTTATGTACTGGGATACAGTGCCTTTTGTCCCAAACACATTTAGTCTTTTGGAGATGAATAAAGAAATCACAAACTTTGAATAAACTGTTGTCTTCCCTGTTTTAAAGTTACGTCAGAGTGTCCACTGAGGTCTGGAGGGCACTCTGAGAGCCTGTTGCTAATCAAGTCTTAGTGGTGGTTCTGCCTGATCTTGAGGCTTTAGGCTTGACCACCTCCTTTTCAATATTTAAAAAAGGTTATGTGTTTGAATATGTTGTATGGACACCGAGTTGAAATGATCAAACTGACCCAGTGACATTTCAACTGTTTTACATGTATTTGTCAGGGTTCTCTGTGCTGCTCTACTCTAACTCTACTCCTCAGGTGTGTCTAGTTGGCTGAGGAGGCGTGGTCCACACCTGCAGCTCGTTGCAGGCGGCTTCCTCTGGCTTCTTAAGCAGAGCGCTGACAGATGGAAGACGCCGGAGCCTTAACCAGTCGTGGTACGACGTGGCCTCTGTCCCAACTCTCGGAAACCAGCTTGTGAGTTTTTTGCTCTTTTGACTTTGACTAATTTTGGATCTCCCTGTTTTTGTCTCAGATTTTTGGTGCTTGGAAGCACTCACCTGTCTTGACGTCTAGTCCGAAGAAACAGACCTACAGAATCCGTCTGCTCATATTTTGCTCTGGCGCTCCCCTCATACTTCCTGGATGTTACCCAGCGAGGCCTGAGATCCCCTCTCCCGGATTCTGCTGGTTCTGTGTTCACTCTGGTCAATCCATCTGTCAACCATTGCCGACGAGGCTCGCTCAGGATCCCTCGCCAGTTACATCTGCCGTCCTCAGCCACTAGCTGCCTATCATCAGCAGAGTAGGATCAGAGTTCCCTCGACGCTACTTCTTCCTGGTTAGGTCCGCCCAGCCCAATGGTAAGCAGCGCAACTTCTAGCAGTTCTCCTGGTTCTACTTTCAGAGTTACTCACTCCCTCTCTCTTGCAGACTCTCCAGCCGTGACGTTCTGACCCAGCCGAATCGCCTGTAGTTCCGTCCGTAGATCTGCCTGTTTCCAAAATAAACATCTTAAAACTGTGCTTTGCCTCCCGATCGTATCTGCATGTGGGCTCGTCACCTGAAAACCATGACAGTATTAATATGAAGTTTATGACTATTACACAAGTCGGCCCTGCCTCACTAAATAACCCTGCATGTAACATTGTTCTTGGGTCCCTATACAGAGTTTCAGACCTTTTTTGTCTCCCTGTTTGACCTATATTTACTCTAAAATCAGATAAAATATATGACTCTTAGTAACCTTTTATTTGAAATTACAGCTGGATAAATTAATTAAATGATTCCTTATGCTAAATGTATGTTCAGAAGATCAAAATAATTACATGCAAACCATGTTTCATTGGTCCTTAAGCTTTATATATTAAAAAAAAAACTTAGATTCATGAACAATTCATTATGTACATCCAAAAACTTGGCTGTCTGCAGGTCTAACCTCAATACACAATCCAAGCCATGATATTAATTTCGCTGCTTTAGATGTTACAAAGACCAACAGTCTCTTAGGGCTTTCCTCATTACATCATCCTTTTGAGGACAAGTGAATGTGATAATGGTGTAATAGTACACAGACACATGGGTCCTGAGGTAAATGAATGCAGAAGGATACCCTGGACCCAAGGCGGCTATGGTGCTGAAGGTCACACATCTGAGTGGTTCCTGAAGGACACGGGAAAGAGATCCAGGCTTTAAAACCCCCGAAGACAGCATATTAGGTGGCATACAGGGAGGAGCAGTCAAGAACATGGGGACACATGCACACCGCAACAAGCCATACAGGGGATCCTCTTTCATCATTAAACATGTGATGTGATTTGTTGAATGTCCTCTCAAATTGCACACATGATCCCTGCTTCCCCCTGTGGCTGATATATGTTAACCTGAACAGATCATGCAGACAATGTTGGGCACATCACATACAGAAAGGAAACAAATTAAAATTGTGTTTAATTTTGAGACATTTAGTGCAAAGCAGGGTTTTCTTTTTTTGTGTGTGTTTTAGTTAAGGTTGAACAACATATTTTGAATGCCGTGTGCTTTTTTGTCCATATGTCATACATCATCTGTATCCAGTTTCTCTTTACCAATTTTGTTATAATATGAGAACCCTCAGCTCCCCTTACCACCACCACCACCACCCCAAAAAAAAATACAAATAAAAAAAGCACTTCACAATCTGTGCCTAATACAACCAACATTTCAAAATGCATTTTCTTGACTAGCTTTATAAAAAGCCAGAACACTTGATGAGTGCTTCTTGTTTTTCAAGTCTGCACTTTGAGATAAGTGCTGAGCAGTTTTGTGAATGAGTGGGTCCCTGTAATCAAATGTAACAGAGGACTGTGAAAACAAGAGATTTTAAGCTTGGACAAAGAACAAGTGAGTGAATTGACTGAACTAGTTTGTTGGCAGGGACAACTGCCGACATCGTTGCACAGACATGTTCAGCAAATAACACATGCTTTTGCCATTAAGTGCTGTTTTTTTCGTGGCATATAAAGTATAGAATTTGAGAAATAGGTCAGAAATGCATTCATTTTGCCCTCTCTACATCATGCAATCGATCTTCCAGTGTTGGGATAAACAAGCTACAAACTTCTTCTGGGAGTGAGTGGACAAAAGAGCTATGTCAAACCTCACTCATTAAAAGTTAGTATATTAACCAATAGTTAATTTAAATTTCTCACCCTTCATGTCCAACTAGTTGATAAATTCTTACTTAGCATTTTTTTATGGAAATACATATCTTAACATTTACCCCAAAATGTGCTAGTGGAAGTATTTAACATGAATACAAAAATAATTGACAGTCAGGAGCTATAACTTGGAATAAAATCTGTGCATATGGGGTTGTCCAAAACAACCGAGAAGTAAAATCATTTTACCACAAAATGAACAAAAAAATTAGACACTAAGACATTACACCTGTCAGAAAGTTGTTTTAAGCCTGGAAGTTTACTGAACCTTATACAGTACCATGCAAAAGCTTTAAAACCTCATAAACTGTCCCAGATGTTCTTATGTTACAACCACAACCTTCAGGGTATTTGTAGGTATTTTATTTCATACAAAGTAGTGCATAATTGTAGGGTAAAAATCTGAAAAGTGTGGTGCACTTTTGAATACATCCCCCTTTAATCCGATATTTATTAATAAATTCAAGTGGAACCAGCTGGCTTTTGATATTAACAAATACAATCCTAATATATAGAGAGCTTTTCTGTGAAGGTTCCAGAAACTTTAAAGAGCTAGTGTACAAAACAATATCCCAATTATTTAATGACTCAAGAAGCTCTATTCAATGCATCAGGAGACAGTTGAAAGAGTATGACAGCTTTACCCGGGGCTCACAATGACTACAGTGTGGGTCATGGTTCCGATCCAGTGCGGGCTTTCCGCAAACTCCACTCACAATGCTTCTAGGGACACAGTGGCTGGCTGCGGCTCTGGCTGCAGAAAGGGCACTTTCTCAGAAAAGAAGTTCAAACATCCTGTTTCCTCCCACAAATGCCCCTCTGTTTTCTCGTCTTTCTGCGTTGCCATTTTGTTTACACTAGTCAAGTTAGCTTAAGTTGGTTAGGTGATTTTATCCTGAAATTCACCCAAACTTTATCCTGTGTAGCGCCAGACGTTTGTTATTTGGCACGTGAAATTCAGGAACTTGAGCCAGCAACCGCCATGGCCTCTGGTCAAACATTGCAACACCGCACAGCCTCGGTAACTGGACCCACAATCACATGTGACTGATGTGAGTGTACGCATTGATTTTTAATTACTTGAGTTCCTTGCGGCACAGGAACCGTATCTGCACCGTATTCACTGAGAGCCCGGTATGAATCAGAAAAGCAGCCAAAAGGTCTGTGGTCACGCTGGAGGAGTTCTAGAGATTCATAGCTCGAGTGGGAGAACTGTCAACAGGAACATCTCATTTATTAAATTTGTAGTTTTGATACTACAAATTTGAACTTTATAGACGTGTGGTAAGATGAAAGTAACTGTTGAAAGAAGGCCCAAAAAAGACATGTTTGCAGTTATCACTAGCCATGTGGGGGATGAAGAAAAGAACATGGATGGTACTCCGGTCAGATGGGACAGAAAGTAATTCTATGGCCAACATGCAAAACGCTTTGTGGCAGAAAACTGACACATTACTCTGAACACATCAGAATCAGGGTAAACCAAAGAGGTGACACCATCATGCTGTGGGGCTGCCTATTTTATTAGATACACTGTAGCAAGAAGGCTGGTTAGAGCTGATGATATGATACATGGATCTAAATACAGAGCATTATACAGATGTTAGAGGTTGCAAGAGACTTGAGACTGCAGCAGATTGCAACTATTCACGTGTTGGATTGACTCAGGGAAAGCCCAGATCTAAATCCAACTGAGAAGCAGTAGCAAGACTTAGAAATAGTCCAGTCCATCCAATCTGATAGAGTTAGACCTATTTTCCAAATAGCAATAGGCAAAAATTTTCCAACATGTTCAAACCTGGTAGATACTGTACATAGCCCAAAAGTCCTGCACTGTAACTCCAGCATAGGTGGTTTGGAAAAGTTTTCACTTCAGGTGCCCTGAAATAAAATTGTAGATATGTATCTTTACTTGCCAAAAAACAACAACAACATTGTATCAGATTGGTGAACAGATGAGAGTGAGCAGAATCTATGGGGTAAGGCTTGTGTGGTGTGGGGATCAAGAGGAAGTGGCAGAGGATGGTGGAAGGCCGGCAAGTAAGCTGAGGATTGAATGGGAAAGGTCTGGCTTGCCAATCATGGAATAGAGATCCAGGGGTTACATTGATAAGGAAGCTTCTTGAAATGTTTTCATAAAGGAGAGCTCCTTGGAAGTGCTCAGAGGGAACCTAGGGAGGTAACACAGGAGATCATTTGGTTTAAGCTGATTAGAAAGGACCTGGTACTTCACATAGTAGAGGCTTGAGATACCACATAGGTAGACACTCAAGCATCGAGTGGTCGGCTGCCAGCTCCCTACATGCTCCTGCAGCTAATGAGAACAATGAGCCTCAGGTCTGAGATCACTGCTCTAAGGCCTGTCCAACAGGTAGCTGCAGCTCAGAAGAAGTAGACACACTACACAAACTTACACACACAAAGACCCTGACAGGTACGACACACGTATCACAGTTTCCCGCACCTGCTTTTAGGCAAACAAACTAATGTATTGGGTTTGGAGCTTAAAACTACTTTGTTAGGTTTAATACAGTTATGTCGTTATGTACAACCATAACATGACTTTGCAAGAGGTCTTCAAGACGTCACTCCTCCTCCTCCTCGCTTCTGTCAGTCTGCCCCAGGGCAGCTGTGGCTACCAACAAAGCTCACCACAGTCAGGGTGTGAATGCGTGAGTGAATGGCTGAATGAATGATTGTAGTGTAAAGTGCTGTGGAGATGGGTTTTTAAAACTGTTTATAACTGATAAATGGAGATGAATGATCATTAATTTCTTTCACAGTCTCTTTCAGAAGAAGGAGACAGTTAGACTTAGAAAGAGATGGGATACACCCTGTGTGAATCATCACTCCAGAACCGGGCCAGCACTCAAACAAGCTCACACTGTATTCCTGAAGTCGGATGACCCATTAAATCAGGCATGCATGATGAAAAAAATGAACTTGAATTTTTATTTATTTTTTTTAAAACGCTGGAACAGAGAACACGTAAGCTTCTGCAAAACCTTTTTTTCAAACTAGATACGTTTTTGTGCACTGTGCAATATTGTCCTGGTATTGTGATGAGAATATAGTCTATAGTTGGATGTTTATGTTTGAGAAGGATAATCAACAAGGGAAATGTAATGAAGGTTCGATTTTTCAGTTCTTCCACCTCACTTCTAAACAGTGTATCTTTCAGAAAAGTATTAAGTGTTTTTCATGATCAGACTGACCTAACACTCCATTGAGCTCAACACAAAGTGCTGCCATCATGGTTTTATAATGCAAGATGGCTGCATATCTCCTCACACTAACAATATCAATCTTACCTGTCTTTGTCTCTCTGAACCTAAATCTCCTTTCTGGATTTTTTTCAGTGACACGTTCATGTTTTTTTTTAGCTTAACATGTCTCCTCTCTGACAAATATATTATTGCATTGCATTTCATTTCATTGACATGGTTGCATGCCTTTTTTCTCTACCCTTTCAACTGAACTGACTGTAAATGTGTTAAAAGTCCAGATTTCTACAAAACATTCAAGAAAATTGTTTGTTCTTTTTTAAATAATTTTTATATCTCCCCTACTAATTAAGCATTTATTGTTAAAAAAAACCAAAGTAAAATTACAGAGCCACAGACATTTAACTTCCAAAGCGCAAATGTATCTCAAACTGATTGAGGAAAATAATTGTCTTAAATCCCTGAAGTTTAATAACTTAAATATATAAATAAAAAAGACATAGAAATGTTGGAGGCAACCGGACTTTCATTCAGTTCATTCTGAAAACGTTTCAACACCTATCCAGGACTCTTTCTCAATTGTGGTGACAAGCTCTTGACCAATCTGCTGTTGGTGCGCTGCTGTTTTTAAAGGCGCATTCTATGTCAGATGCATTTTGCATCCTATTTAAGCCTGGTTGCTGTTGCGATGACCCGGATAACTGAGAATTTGCACAGGCAACATTATGACAGTGTTTCAGGTGCAGTACTGGAGGAACGCTAAAGCTAGGCCTTAACGCAATTACAAAATAGTGGCTAGAGATGTGGGCTACTACTGTTTTTTGAGGTATGGGAGGAGATCTGGGGTGGTTCACCCTCAGCATATTAAAATGATGGAGATATCGAGAAGGGGGACTTGGATGGCTCCTCTTTCGGACAGAGTGCTTCTCTGATTCATTGCAATCCATTGAATGAACTGAGAGTCTGCCTTGCCGCAATTGTAAAGAAGCACAGGGACATGCTGGAGTTAGGTTCATTGTAGTTTCAACCTTATAATTCTTGCTAGGATACATTGCTTTCTCTTTCATCATAGCCAAACCTCCGTTCCCCTGAAATAATCTGTTCCCCATCGCACAACAGCCTGAGGGGTGAATTCTACCTTCTTCACATAATTTCTGATCAAGTTGTTGGTAAAACCACATAATGTTTCTATCCCATCATGGTTGTTATTTTCTTTTAAAAATTTTAAAAATGTGGTTCCCATTAGAAAAATTACACTATACTATTGTTTTTACACTACATTACAGAACTACAGCCACATAAAGTCCCCGTGCAAGATATCGCCAACATTTGACAACTCACAGCAGCAAACATCTTCATTCTCACACAGGCAAACCCTATTTGAAGATGACTTAGGCGTTATGCGCAACTGTTCATAATTGCACTTTAAAAGGATGTTGGTTATGTTTCACTTTGCAAGAACACTACTCCTTATATTACAGCCGCTAAAAAAGCTCTTTAGCTTAAAACACTGTATGCTTACCATTTAACTGGTAAAGGACAGTTGTACGATGCTATTTTGTAATAAAGAGGTCTTTGCTTGTAATAATTGAATTCTTGTCTCACACTTTGCAAATGTACTCATGGTCATTTTATTGTTTTTTGTTTACTTCCAAATAACATTACACATATAAAATCAAGTATTAGTTAATAAAGTACTCAAATCAACTTAACATCAAAACTTTTTTGTTTACTAATGCAGCAAAACAAATGTTATGCAGATTTTACCTCTTATAACAACGAAGATAAATCACATCTTTGTCCTTAATGGTCCAGGTAATTTCATGACCACTATCCTCACTCAATTTTGTTCTCCCTCATTACAGTCAGATGGATAACTATTGCACTTTGCTGGCTGCTGTGAATCCTTTTTACCTTGCATTGTTTTCAAAACAGACAGTTCATACAACCTCCTTTTACTAGATCCACAGAAAATGCGACAAACAAATCAGGAGTAAATTTGCGAGTCACTCCAGCAGATACCAACACAGAAGCGTTTTTTATTAACATAATATGTCTGCTGAGGTGATATCCAGGACAGATCTGTTCAATATTTGACTCTAATATGGCCATAACAACTTGCCCACTGCGCTGCTCTAAATGTATCCATTTGATGTCATTTGCGAAATGTCATCCAGTAAGTGGGAAAAAAAAGTAAGACCCTCATTGTTAAATCTTATTGTCATTAAACTATTTTTTTGAAAGCTAAGTTCAATTTTATTGAAGTTAAACTCAGGCTGATTATTACATGACCTGCAATAAATAATTAAAACAGAACCTTTTTTTGATGACTGAACTTTTTAAAAAGCACCACATTATCTAAATCATTATAAGAGATCCATGTTCCACAACCAGAGAAAACCTGCAGCGGTGCTGAACCTTCCCAGGAGAGGTTGGTCAACCAATATTACTCCAAGAACACAAACATGATTCAACAAGGATGTCACAAAGCAACCTAGAACACCATTTAAAGCACTGCAGGCCTCACCACAGAGGGGGCCAACCTGGGCAAAATGGCAGCCATTAGACAATTCCATGTCCAAAACAACTGCTGTACATAAAGGGCCATAAAGCCCAGTCCCACATGTGCCAAAAACATGATGATGTTCTTGAAGACTTATTCTGTGGACTCATGAGACAAAAAGCGGAACTTTTTGAAAGGTGTGCGTCATGGAATGTATGGATTATATATATGAAATAATGAAATTAAAAGTAAATAAAATTGAAATTGTTTAAAAAAATTAAACAATTCAAGTAAAACAACATAAGAAGTATACATAATTAACTCAGATTTAATTTAATGATTTGGAAATATATTATTTAATTGAATAGCTAAAAAATATAGGGAGTTAAATAATTAGAAATACAAAATACAAGATTTATAAATATCTCAATCACTGAATTTCCTGTAAAACTTGACAAGGAAATCTAACAGACAATTTAACATCATAAAGAAACTGATTCTGCTAGTTATAATTCCAAATCCTCAAGCAGAAAGCCAAAGACTTCCCGTTAAGTAAGTCTCTACATTAAAGCACTCAGCAAGAGAAAGAACAGTTCTTCAGAAGTTAACCCATCCTCACTTTTCTTCTGTCCTCTATGCAACCTGTCCTGGAGGGGTCGAGGTGAGAGAGATGAGACATACACACACATCAGGGCTCAATGATTAAAAGTCCAGTTGCAGTGACCATCATTGTCAGTTTCTGCTGCTCCCAACACCTTCCAACTGCTGCGGTCTGGTAGAGTGTGAACCCTTCTCGCTTGGTTTGGTCAGTGGAAGGGGAGAGGGGCGGTATGCAGCCCGTCATCCCCTACTGATGGATGAGGAACATTACAGCTCTTGGGGACAGGTGCCACAGACGATTAAAGGCCCTAGCCAGTGGCTTGGAAAGAATGGAAGTGGAGAAAGGAGAGCGGAAGGAAGGGGAAACTGTTGCCGCAGAACGAGTAAACACAAACCCTGCAGGGAAAGCAGATGTGAAACGAGTGGTGAGGTGTAGGGGAAGCAGTGGGTGCTGCAGGTAGAGAAGAGACAGATGGTAAGAGTTCTTTTTGTGCATTTAGATTCTAACTGTGATACAATACGACTGCTTGTGTAACAAAAATAGTGATCACACAAGCTAACAGAGGTGCAGAACCATGTTGCTTGGTCACCTTATGGCATATTTTTATTGTGATTTCTACAGTCCATTGCAAATCTAGAATAATTGTATAATACCCTTTAAACCTTTTCACATGTTCGTACATTAGAAGTAAAGTGCCTGTAATTAAAATGATGGTCCTCTCTCAAACAAACTGTGCCTTCTCTGGTCCCAATTAAACCACCCCAGACTTGGTTTAAAAGCTTAAATTCTATCATATCAAAAAAAAAAAAAAAAGGACATCTAAACCTTCAAGCTTCAGTTTAAAAACTTTGCAAAGGTAAATGTTTTATGAGTATTGGTACCCCCAAATTTGTATAAATATTACAAGGCACATATATTACAATATAGCTTAAAATTGATTTAGAATAATTCATCTTGTCTATGAATAGAAAGCGAGCAAATGCTACAGAGGGAAATCTCTATTTCAGATATTCCATTTATCTGTCGTATAGATGTTTTAAAAGCATCAATATCAGAACATCTCTGACAACCTGATGTGAACATTTAAAAATTAATATGTCTTCAATTCCCCATGCAGACAAACTCCCATTTAGGACAATGCAGACATCCTGCAAAAAAGGGCTTCTAACAATAAAAGAATGCATCATTCAGAGGACACATTTGATGGAAGAGATGTCAATGATTCTGAACAATCTGTTCCGCACCAGTTTGATCTGATAAATACATTTGGCATGATTTCTGGATACTCCATCAATTGACAAAACAGTGACCTTCTGTTGCTCACAGCTGATCTAGATCCTACATTTCTGACATCAACTCAGCTCAACATTTCAAAAGACTGTGTTAAACTAAAAAAAAAGCCAAATTTGCTCTTTAAATATAACTATGGAGAAATTAAAGGAGCTATAAGTAATATAATTACTGTAAAATCAACCTAAATCATTTTCATTTATCACATTGGATGGAAGAAATATTCCCTATAAACAATGGGTCCTCTCCATCAACAATGTCTAAATTAAGTTTTTCTCCTTTCAAACCTAGAGGTACAGTGCAAAACTACTTTGGTTCAGACTGTAGCCCGTGTTTACTTCTTGGATCATGAGGCAATCACATAAGAGTTCCCAGGGTTTCCTAAACAGAGCATAGCATTTGGTATTTTATTTTGGCAAAAGAGCAGGGGCCTGCAAACATGGAAGCCAGTAAGAGAAGCAGATCAGAAATAGAACAGAATACAACTTCACATACCTATCCTGTGGAAGCAAAGATTCAATGTAACAACAGACCGTTGAGTAAATGGGGGGTCTCCATGAAAGGGATTGTATATGTGTTTTTCCAACTTTAACAACTAGGTGTCATTATTACTTATTGATCCTTTAAAGGCTCTGAAAAAAACACAGACGAATGAGCACATTACCACTATCATTATTAAGCCATGCAAACACTATTAAAATGGTCTCTTTAACAAGATTTATTTGTTTCCAAAGATTCCGATTTGTCTGTCAATTCTGTTTTTTTTTTCTTCCAATTTATCTGGGGATATAAGGCAGATAGAATTTCTAAACTACATTTACAGACGGCAAATAAACTTGGAAGCATAGGCCTTCATGTTTGCTATATTACTACTGGGCCGTTAATAGTAATGGTATACTGGCAACTTAGCAATAGGACACAGGACAGTTCTCTTTTCAGACCCAAGGTCAATAGCCTCTTGTAAGTAAGAACATTACATTAATGCTTAAAGATCTGGATGCAAATCAGAAAATGTTGGCATCATCCAAAGACATCAGTATATGCTCCCCTATGGCATAACCACACCTTTCTTCTTTGAAATACTGATACAGGTGTATAAAATGTGGAACAGGAAAGGAATACGGTCCATAAAACAACTTTATGCTGATAAAAACCTATGTTTGTTTGAAATATATAAAAAAAAAATAACCAACCAAAATCTAACTTCTTCAGGTTTGTACAAATACATCATTATTTGAGACAAAATATCTCATCATCTGATTGTTTACCAGAGAAAAGTTCTATTTTTTAAGCTTTTACTTGGTCCACCAGAAACAGAAGGGCTGATTTCAAAATTAATCCATACTTTCTCACAAAACCTGCACAACTTGCTCTTAAATGTAATCAAATGTGGGAGGCCCACTTTACCATTACAAGGTAAAGTGGGCCTCCCACAACATGGATACAAGCTTTAATGAGATACATTATTACTCAGTTAATGCCAGATTACAGCTGATTCAATGTAAGGTAATACATAGATTACACAGAGGTCAAACTATGTGAGAACTCCTCCCAACTTACTCCTCTATTCGATGGGTGTAAGAAATCAGATGGTACACTTGGTCACCAATTTAGCCTATGCCCTGAAATTCAGAATTTCTGGGATTTTATCTTTAGAAGGTGAAGTCATGGTGCACTTAAAATTAACTTGCGTCCTGACCCTGAAACTGCATTACTTGGCTCCCCTGGCACTTTAGACAATATGGGTCAAGACATTACTACAGCAGTGGTTTATGGTCATAGATAAAAGATGAATTTTAAAAGTGTGGAAATCTGACACACACCTTGAAATCCTGATTGAGAGAACTGGCAGGAATCCTTCATATTGAAAAATTAGATATATGACAATTTACAGATATAGAAGGGTGTATGGATACCTAGGTTGGAGTATATGAAACTGCAGTTAACCACCCCATAAATTGTACTTATTCTGACATATGTGATGCTGTCAAGTAGTCATTTGGCTCTGATATTACATTAAGGCTCTTTGTATGTGATTAGTTTTGGTATATCATGACCTGAGTTAAGCCAGTATATATTTTCAACTTTATTTATTCATTTATTCTAATTTGGGGTTCTTAAAAAAATAAAACAAATAAATATGGTCTATTAAATATAAGGTCTCTCCATCCAAAGACTTTGTTAGTTAATGAATTGATTTCTGATAATCAGATTGATTTATTTTGTCTCACAGAAACCTGGCTACAAGAGGACTACTTTAGTATAAATGAGTCAACTCCATCCAATTATTTAAATTTCCACATTATCAGATCTATGGGAAGAGGGGGAGGAGTAGCAACCATCTTTCAGTCTCATTTATTAATTAGTCCCAGGCCAATTAAAAACTACAGTTCTTTTGAACATTTAACCCTCAGTTTCCCTCATCCAAACTGCAAAGCAATAAAACCTCTTCTGTTTGTTGTTTTGTATCGTCCACCGGGCCCTTACACTCAGTTTTCGGGTCAGTTGTCAGACTTCTTATCTGATTTGGTGTTAAATACTGACAAGGTTATTATAGTGGGTGATTTTAACATTCATGTTGACACTGAATGTGATAATCTTAGTGTAGCCTTTAAAACTATCCTAGATTCAATTGGTTTTGCTCAAAATGTGCATAAACCGACACACTATTGGCTTCATACTTTAGACCTTGTGCTGAGATAGGATTGATTGTGAAGAATTAACAGTATTTCCTCACAACCCTGTCTTATCTGACCATTTTTAATAACCTTTGAGTTTAATCTAACTGAGTTCTCCACCCCCAAAAGAGGGTTCCATTATAGTAGATCTTTATCAGATAATGCTATATCAAACTTTAAAGTCTGCCCCCCTTTTAATATCCTTAGTATAGCAGAAATGCCCTGCAGATGGCAGCAATGTTGTTTCTTCCCATTCACAAATAGCCTTTGTTAATGGTGTGACTTCCTCATTGCGTTCTGCATTAGACAATGTAGCTCCCTTGAAAAAGAAGGTGATTATTCACAGGAAGCTGGCTCCCTGGTTTAATTCAGAGCTGCGTTCCTTGAAGAACAATGTTAGGAAATTGGAGAGAAAATGGCGCTCTACACACCAAAAGGAATCCTACCTAATCTGGAAAGACAGTCTACTGTTGTATAACAAGACCCTTCGCAGAGTTAGAGCAGCATATTTTTCATCATTAATTGAGGAGAATAAAAATAATCCTAAATTTCTCTTTAGTACAGTTGCCAAACTTACCCAGAGTCACAGCTCTGTTGATCTATCCATTCCCTTAGCTCTTAGCAGTAATTACTTTATGGGATTTCTTATAAATAAAATTGATTCAATTAAAAAATAAAATAATTGGCATCCTCCCAAACATGATTACCTCGTCCTCAGTAAGTGAGGCAGTGTTGGAGGAATCTTTAGAACCAGCAAGGTGTTTGAACTGTTTAGAAGCAGTAGAGCTTTCTGGGCTATCTAAAACTTTAGCTTCATCTAAACCTTCTACCTGTATGTTAGACCCAATCCCAACCAAGTTGTTTAAGGACATATTCCCTTTGATCAGTGGCACTATTTTATCAGAGGCTAAAGGATATGAAAATGCTGGCACAAATTATTTGGTTTCCCTAAGTTGAATGGACATTTAGGTGTGTCCCTGGGATGCAGTGGGTCTGGCGTGGAGGTGTTAGCGGTGAGTTGGGGGTGCTGTAGCTGCTGTAATTCTCTACCTTACTCATTCTGAGTTCCATCTGCTGTGATGGGCCGATGCCTGTCAGGCATGTTGGGGGGTCTTGGGGGTATCCTCTGTTTGATGCTAGGCTTTCATGCTACTGTGGGTTACTATGAGCCCTGCACCCCTGGGAGGACTAAGGCCTAGGTTTTGCCAGAAATGGAAGTGGACCATGCACTAAACTGCATGTGGGTAGGCAGTTAAAGTGCTAGTCAATGACAATCAGTTCACAAACAAAAGCTGATTCAGTTTTTTGTTTGTCTGGAACAAACAAAGAGAAAATACACTGATGCTTTTGACAAATGTGAATGAGAACGATACATAAAATATTTTACTGTAGTTAATACTTTGTGAAATCAAAAAGTCCCTACACAATGTAGGAGTTTCTCAGCCTGAAATCCATCAACGCATGCAACCTGTTTTTTCATGACTTTGTAAAGGACGTCTGAACTCTTCAAGGTTACGATGACTGGCAGAGTAAGTACATTGACATATACATACATGTCCCTCATAGCTTGCAGATACAGGGTACATTAGGTAATCTGGCTAGTTCTACAGTAAATATCACTAATATTTATAAGTTTAGTATACAGATTGTCTATTGCCTATATCTCTCTCTGTGTGTGTGTATCTCTCTCTCTCTCTCTCTCTGTATATATATATATATATATATATATATATATATATATATATATATATATATATATATATGTATAAACTTAGAGCTAGAACTAGTGATGTTGTTGTGAGGCAACAGTATAAACACCTAAGCCATTGTGATGCCAGAGACACATTATCAGTGCTGACAACTTGATTTTGATGACATTCTGATTTGTGCCAGTCAACTGATGCTCAAACTTACAATAGCCCATATGGGAATTCGCAGTCAGAGCACGTCTTTACAAGTCAGAGATGTAGCATATCGTAACTAAAATAGCCACAGAAGAGACGTAAGAAATCATGAAGATATTAGTTAATGGAATAAAAGTGATCGGAGCAGATTCATGCTGTTTTAGATTGCTGATCTTTGTGGTTGATGTTTCCAAGCCAGATTCACCAACCTTCAGCCCACAACCCTACATTTGTGGCCATTTATATTTTCTGATTTTTTTGGATGTAGTAACAACTACACCTTGCCAAACTGCATAATTGCAATAAAGTAATTGTAAGCTTTGTAAAATTAATAAATGATCAAACTTACTCGGCTGTTTCTAAAGCGGTTCTACCCACCAACATGGCGAATTGTGGGTAGAGTGCCCAGCTATATGATGTCACATATCAACTACATATGTAGGGGGGACTTGGAGCCTTAAGTCTCACAGTGCCTTCTTGGCCTGGGGATGTCTGCTCTCGTGCTTCACTGAATTGCTGCACTGGCATAATGCTTTGTGTCTGTCTGTCTGGTACTGCTTTGGCCTACTGGAATTGGGTCCAAATTTCCTTTGCTGCTGGGTACTGTGTTTTACAGGCCTTCTATTGTTTTTACCAGTCTTCCAACTATACACCTCCTGGTGACCAAAATGCTGACATACACCTATGCACTGATGCACTAATAATCCAAATGGTTGAAGGCCAGACAAACACATGCTACTATTACTACATCAATGTACCCTGTCTATTCTGATGCCTTGAGATATTATTTTGGTAAAGCAAAACTGCCCTGGCACATGTAGGCAACAAACTGTATAGTGTGCCTCAAATGCAGCCACAGACACATGGGGGGGAGGGATTTAATCTGATAGACCCACACAAAATTGCATGTTGTGAAACAGAAGAAAACAAAGACATGGTTTTCTACTTTATTTATTTATTTTTAAATCAAAAAGGTGTGCCATTGTTACTTATTCTAATACCCCAAATAAGAACCCATGCACCTATTGGCCCAAGAATACCGGGTCCTTTGAAGGACATTGCCCCTGAATTCGGACACACTAAGTATAAATGAACAAACTCAAATTTGCTGATAATAAGCGGACTTGGCAACACTGTGAAGCCTGGATGTCCTGTTTCCCCTCTATCTTCACAAACATGAAAGAAATCATGACTCCTTTTGTTGGTACAGACAGAGAACCCGATAATTGAGCTGGACACAGTGTTGCACTCAAAATATTTATTAAAAATCTGGATATTTCATGGTTTTAAGGTGTTTGGCCCACATGCAGATCACTCTCAGGAGACCAAGAGTATGAAGGTACAAAATTGTTTATTCAACAAGCTAGAGACGACGGTGAAGGGAGTCGACTAGGACGTCTGGGAGCGATGGAGGGTGAGTAGGGCCCGACAGGCGTGACTTGGGGAAGCATAGCTGGCCGGCTACCAGCTAGAGACCACGGAGGACAATACGACGGAGTAAGATTTAGAGATTCTACAGGAGACCTGGGAATGCTGCCGAGTGGGATCCGGAGCAGATTGAACCTGGAGCACAGGAGACAGTAGTTAGTGCAAGGAGCAAGGAACATCCTAAAGACGGAGGCCGGCTGAGTCATACAACAAAGCAACACTCTGGTGTTGTAATGTTGACAGCCGTCCGCTTTTATGCTTCCCCTGAGGCCACGTAATGCAGAACATCTGTGGCTCTGTGCCTCTCCGCTCATCAGCAGCCACCTGCAGAAAGAGCAGGAGGAAAATAGAGGCACCCTGACCGGGCGCAGCCCGCAAAACCCTGACAGGATATGAAGGTCAAGCAGGCTGGTGGCAGGCTGAACAGACTAATGGTGACTGAACAGGCAGATGATGGCTGAATATGCAGAGGAGGGCTGAACAGATAGAACAGAGCGATCCAAAGGGCAGAAAACAACAAACCAAAGGCAGTACAGGTCGTAACCACAGTCAGAAGCCGATGAGAATCCATTGAGGGCAGAGTGAGCACAAGATCCACACAGAAACACAGGATAGGCAGGTGGTGCACTCAAACACTGGAAAAAGGAACCAGTGAGGGCAGGGTGAGCACAGGAACACAGGTTAGGGAGGTGCTGCACACAAGCACTGGCAATAAGTCATACAAGGCTAAAAGGAAAACTGGCGCTGACTGGATGCGAGAGGCAAATATAAATAGGCAGAGGTCCAGGTATAATGAGTCTCAGATGATTTAAGCTGTAGCAGGTGTTGCAGTTAGGACTAATGAGTAAAGCAGAGCAGGAGGAAAACCGCCAGCCAGTCCCAAAAATAACAAAACACACGTTTACGTGACACTTCTAGGGCTACTTATTGTTGTAACATGCTATATATTTAATTTGCACTATTTTGAATTGAAAAGCATAAGTAAAAACTGGTTGCATCATCACTGTGTAGAGGTTTTTCCTATTTTATAAATGTTGGTTAAATGTCCCTCGAGGATTGTCGAGTAGTCGCCCAGTGTTTTGTAGAAAGTGTTTTAAAAATCAAAGGGTCCCGCTGAGCAAAGCAGAAACCCAAAAACCCAACTCAGAGTCCAGTCTTCTTCCACCTCATGTGGTGCTGGTAACAAACCCAAAAAGCTCAGTTACTCTACAAATTAAAGGTCACACAGTGGTGCACTGTTTACAGAAAAAAAATAACATTTGGACACCGCAGTCTCTGTTTTTGAGCAATGGGAGCCAACAATGGAAATCAACTACATCATAACAAAAGAACAAAGGTAAGATGAAAACAGCAGCGCTATTACCCTTGTTTTTTGGTGGAGCTGTAACTCTTACTCTTGTGAAAAAGTCTGTGTGGATATGTATTGAGAGTCAGGACACTGAAAGAAACTGGGGATGAATATAATGTTGTGAAGATTATTGTACTTACAGTTATGGAAACCCAATAAAATGGACAATAACCAATCTGCAAGCAATTTTTAAACTTAGTTTGAATGATATTGTGATGAACAAAAACTTAGCTCCGCAATATCTATTTTCGTATTAATGTGACTGTACCCACCACTATCAATGTATCTGTGCCCCTCTCCCAACTCAGCACCACCACACACAATCACACCACCCACCTATCAATGTAACATATTTATTATGACTGAATGAATCAGGTCAAAATTAGCCTCCTCCAAATGTTAACTTGAAAAACCCTTGTAGATAGTTTAAGAACTTTAGTTGAACCTAGTTGAAGTTCAAAGTAGAGCCAGCAAAGTAGGATGAGGTTATCTGTGAGTGCCTCCGCTGAGGTTTCACAGACATTTCCTATTGGGAGGACACCCTGGGCACTCGAAAATTCCTGGAGGAACTACATTCCTTCAAGCCTAGAAAAGCCTTGGGTTACAGCAAAATATGCAAGAGAGTGTCACCGGGGACAGATATAGCAGGGTTTATCTCCTGGACCTCTTGAACCCTGCCACTATTTCTTAGATGATTGGAAAATTATGTATACACAGAGGTCTGTTGACAAAACTTTTGCACCATATTTAGCATGATTTTATCCTAGAATTATGTGAACAATTTGAATCTCATTCATATATATTTATTCAAGAAAAATCAGTGGGTAGGAGACCTTTACACAATGTTCCTTTCTGTAGCTCTTTCACCCTTTCTATAAAAGGAATTTTGTGGTGGCTATGATAGCCAGACAATGTCCCTTGTACAACTGAACTCTGTATCATCCTACAAAAGTTCAAAAGAGTTAATCCACCAATGACGACATAGCCTAATAGAGAGGGCAAGGAAGAGATAGGATGTGGACAGAGGGATTATTGGTAAGCAGATGAGTAAACATTAAACATTGTAACAGTAAACATCTATGGATTAGTTCTTTCTGAAAGAAAAAGAGCTGGAGGGAAAAAAAATCCATGAAGATTTAGACGTACTACAGATAGAACTGAAGGGGGGTGGGCAGTTTGATGAAGAGGTAGCCCGTGGTGTTTGCAAATGTGAAAACGTTGTTTTTCACAGACAATTTTTGATAACATAGCAATCTGGGAGGATTCATCCCCAGCTATTTCCAGTCATTACAAAGAAAATTATAGCTGAATGTCAAGGCAATTTCCCGATAATCACTGGTGAGGCAGAGATAGACATTGCTCCCTACTCCTATCCTTTTTTCTCTGTTGATGGTAGTACATTTTACTCTGCAGATGAAACCTAAAGTATAGCTCTATTCTCTAACCCAAAGCCCATTATTCCTTGTCTTGGTTTTGTAGATATTCAATTCCACAGTCAGTTTGTCAAACTTGGCATCAACAAAGAGTTGCCATTCCCAGCAGAATGCTGATTTCTGTCCTATCTTCGTCCTCTCAGACGTCATCCTTTCAACAGAGCCCCCCCCTCCCCACATTCTTCATGATCATAAATGACAATAGAAATGAGCAACACACTGATTTTTTTGGTCACATTTACCTTCACAGCAGGCTCACTTTTAGTGCTGCAGTTGTTTTCTCACCTTGGAAACTCCCTTGGGCAGTATGGCAAGGCAAATGCTGCTAAATTCAATTCTTACTTGCCTTATATGAAATAAATCTTAGGTTCTTCAATTTGCAGTTACCGGGGGAAAATACATTATTATTAATAATAGTAAAGTATTTGCTTTACTTTTTGGGGGTCATTGGTCCTACATTCTTTAGATGGAATATATTTGAAGTACTCCGTGAATTAAAAACCTCCAGTGGTGGGCGTGACTAAACAAGGATATGAAGTAGCACTGCTGATATTTTGCAGATTACATGCGCAATATGCAGAAATTTCATGCATTTTGAACATCTAACAAACCATCCAATAACACATTTGTTTAGTCTTGTCTCATCAACAAAAACTATCACACCTCTCGTCATGTTTTAGTCATCAATGAGCTATGTTTATCTCATCATCTTGTAATGGTCATGAAAAAAGGGGCATCAACAATATCATTTTGTTATTATCATCGTTGACGAAAACAACAATGGTACCCACAAACTTGGCTAAGTTTGGCAATAATATGTATATTATGTTTTCAATCATAGAATAAACAGTACCATAGCTGCTTAGCATTAGCAAAGTTGTGCTGCCTGAAACTCATTTGGATGTCAGTACAGGCGAAATTGCTCAGCAAGAGCTCTTTTGAAATACCCCATTTTGAATGAAACTACTACATACAGTCCATGCCTAGTTACAAAAATTCAGAGGTGCACAACCTCACGCTGTAACAGCATGGAGGTTGTGATTGTGTCACTTTTGGTGCACACACCCTCTTGCTCTGTTCATTGCATCAAATATAAACCTAGTTTAAGGCTGAGCCCAGCCACCCTAATTTCAGCCGCTTGTATCTGGGGTCTCGTTCTTTCAGTCATGATCTATGCCGCACGACCATTAGTGAAGGTCAGAATTTTTGGCTCAGATCTTTCTTCCCAATACCAGACTGGCACAGTGTCTGCATTGCTACAGACAAAACCTCAATTCATATGTCACCAAGATACTCAATATCTTGATCTTAAGCAAAAGACTGACCCTAACCCAGAGGGTGCAGTCCACATTTCCCCCATTTCCTCCAATGTGCATCAGACCAGTCTGTCCACACCTTGCTCAGAGTGTCCAAGTTGAATAAAACATAAACAATAGCTGTGTTTGTCAAGGTGCAATTTTATGCCAAGCCTTTTTACCCTTTACATGATCCCTGTAAGAGACACCAGGAGACGTTTTCCCTCCACAGCTATGCAGATGACACTCAGCTTTATATTGCTATGTCTCCTGATGACACAAACACTACTCGTCACCACCCTTATAACTGCTCTCAAGATGTAAAGCTATGGATGGCAAATCATTTTTCAATGCTCTACCAGTTTAAAACTGAAATAATAATAATTAGTGCTAAAGCAAAAAGAGAAAAACCTCAAGTAGTCAGGCTATTAACCTAAGAGCCATTTTTTGGCACTCATATCAAATAAATTAATATAACTAGATCTTATGAATGAACAATTACTTCTAGAGTTAAACATTTTCTCTATCCAGCCAACAAAGATTATCTAGCTTTTGCTTTTATTCCTTGCAGATTGAACTACAGTGTTGCTTTGTTTTGTAGTGCTCCTATGAAAACAGCTGTTACAAGTACTCAAAACGGTTGACAAAAACAAGAAGAAATTATTCATTTTAAAATCCTGACATTGATTACTTGTTGCCTTCAGCATTTGTTCAAGATCCATTAACTGCTGCTTATCAGCAATTCCCAAACTGTGAACACAAACATATTGTGATGTTTTAATTTAACCTTATGGGTTTTGCTTTTGGAAGAAACTGCTTAAAGTCCTGAAAAGGTGTTTTAAAAGTAAACTCAAAACCTCTTCTTAATTTAGCATTGACCTATATTCCATGAGTGTAATGATCTTTAGTTTTGTTCTCAACTCTTCATGTGGCTTTTCTCTGACTTTCATCTTATTTCGGTTTTTTTTGTATTTATATTAATTTATGTGCTCTTGTTTTAGTTGTTGAGGCAAAAACTTATTTATTAATGTTAGAAATTGTCATGGTTTAAGTTTTGTCTGGCTTCTTTCTTGTTATTTTGCAGTTCACTCAGCTCTCCCTCGCTCAGCTATTAGTGACACCTGTCTGGACACTAATTAGTCTTTATTCCCGTCACCTGTCAGGCTCCTTTTATAAACTCACCTCATTCTGTTCTCGTCGCTGGTCCATAGCGTTCACTCCTGCTCAGTCTCTGCCAGAATCCTTTGTCAGCTCAGTTTTTTTGTTACAGTCAGCCAGAAGTCTTACTTCAACTTTGTTTTTTGTTCCAGTCAGCCAATAGACTTTCCTTCAGCTTTGTTTTTGTTCAACTCGCTGCCAAAGACTCTGCTCAGCTCTGTTCCTATTCAAGTCCTCGGCTCTGATGTTCTGGTCTCAAGTCCTCGGCTCTGATGTTCTGGTCTCAAGTCCTCGGCTCTGATGTTCTGGTCTCAAGTCTTCGGCTCCAGAGTTCCTCCCGGTCAGTCTCTCAACACGCCTCCTGCCGGCCAGCTTCTGCACCCTACACCTCCGTCTGCTGTAAGACTCTGGGTTCCATCATCATTCATCTTCCACACTATTCAATAAACTCACTCCTAACAACTAGCTCTGTGTGTGCGTGCTGTGTCTGATCCCTGCAGCTCACCTTGCCTGTTTCCCATCTGGACTTTCCCGAAGACTGTTTTTGTTTTTCACCTCAACCCTCACTACTTCCTTTAATAAACTTCCTGAACGTTTCTCCTGTGTCTGGCTGAATCTCAGGTTCAGTTTCATAATCATCACACTCATGACACTTTTTTTTTTATTTCAGCATGTTTCCAAATACTCTTACAGAACAAAAATGTATTTTCATATTTATCACAATTTCCTCCCAAATGAAAACAGGGACTTTCACCACACATTGATACCATGACCACAATATTGCATCTCATTTGAGAATAAATTATTGCATATACATTTAAATCACAAATTATATGCTTTTTTTGTTGTTTTGGTTTGTTTGGCTGCTCATAATACAATAAAAAGCTGTTTTCATGATACGATTGATTTATAATCCTACAATAGTTTGGGTAATTTAATGTGAGTGATATCTGTATTTTTAGTTCTTCTCACTTAGTGTTTAGTTTTCTCAATATTCCATGTTTCTGTGATTATGTTTAGCCTAATCTCATCAGTTCCTCGGTCTCGTTTGTGTTATGGATGATTTATGCACAGTTACATAGTGTGGCTAAAACTGTTCTTCATAACATTATTCTGCTTAGTGCAAATAGGTCATCATTCATCTTCCATCTTGTTTCCTGTCACTCAAGTCTCCTTTTGTGGGAACATAATGGGTCACTCTCAGGAGCTCAGTGAATTCCAGCATGATACTGTGATAGGATGCCACCTGCGCAACAAGTCCAGTTGTGATATTTCCTCACTCCTAAGGGTTATATTCCACAGTTAACTGTCAGTATTATTATAACAAAGTGGAAGTGATTGGGAATGACAGCACATCAGCCACGAAAGAGTAGGCCACCTAAACTGACGGAGCAGGGTTAGCAGATGCTGACGCGCATAGTGCACACAAGTTGCCAACTCTCTGCAGAGTCAATTGCTACAGACCTCCAAACTTGATGTGGCCTTCAGATTAGCACGAGAACAGAGTGCACATAGAGTTTCATGGAATGGGTTTCCATGGCCGAGCAGCTGTGTTCAAGCCATACATCACCAAGTGCAAAGCAAAGAGTTGGATGCAGTGTTTTAAAGCACAGTATTACTACACTCTAGAGCAGGGGAGGGGAGTTCCCTGGAGTGACAAATTGAACTTCTCCATCTGGATATCTGATCGATAGGTCCTGGCAGTTGCCACGAGAATGATACTTGGATTGTGTAAAGTTTGGTGGAGTGGGTATTCTAAAGTTGTTTTTTCAAGAGCTGGGCTCGGCCCCTTAGTTCCAGTGAAAGGAACTCTGAATGCTTCAGCAGACCAAGAGATTTTGGATAATTCCATGCACCCAACCACTGATATATATTACTGGATAGGACACCACGTGGCTATGTCATGACACACAGGCACCATTGTTAGGCACAGAGTCCGGGTTGGTGCAGAAGCAGTGTCAGGACTACACAAAACTGTTTTTTTTTTCAAAGGCTAATAAACTTTTATAAGTAGAAAAACATATTGCTTAGATATTTGACTTGAATTACTTGAAATCTAATTGGCATGAAATGTAATTTGTGAGAAATTCTAGGTAAAATAAAATATGTACACAGGCATGCCATGAAAAGCAGAAAAGTGTTTCAAATATTAAAACAAAACATTTTACCTGGTGAATTAAAAGTTAAATAAAATATTTTAATACAAGGATGTCAATATTCATTTATAGTATTGTATTCATGGAGTTTATAAATTGTACACATAATTTGAGTTTCTGAATATCTTAGCATCAAACAAATATGTTTTAAAATAGTTGTGGTGGACAGGCCATGTCTGCATCTTAACTTAACGACACTAGTAGTTGTCTTGCTTCCTCCATTATTAAATTCAAATTTACAGCTGACCAGAGCTCTTTTTATCTTTTTTCCTCTCCCTCTCTCTGCTCCTCCTTTCCCCTTTGGCTGTCTCACTGTGTCTGCATTGCTGTTACAGGAAGGGGGCGAGGGGGTATATGTTCTCAGTCTTGGAGATTCAGCAAGGCAGATACCCGACTGAGCCGCATGGATTGTTTATCTTAAAAAAAAATCAAGCCGGACTCGAACTGAGCCTTTAGTTTCACCCCTCAGTGATAACTTAGCCAGACACGGCATTGGGAGCACTGTGACACATCAGGCAATGTCCTGATGGCTAGTCCACCCCTGAAACTTTCTTTGATAAACCTATATCAGTTTAGAAATGTCAGCTTCAAGGCCAAAACCAAAAAAACCCTGATATAATAATAAAGTTTGAGTTGTTAAAAAAATTTAAATAAATTGCTGTGTGCCAGTGGTGCTGTGATAGGGAGTGTGGCCCATGTATGGAGACCTCAGGTCCCTCGATGCAGCTTACCCCGGTTTGACTCCAGCCTGTCTTCCCCCTCTCTCAGCCCCCGTTTCCTGTCAGCCTACTTTCTTTTTTTTTTCTTTTGGCCACTAGTGCCACAAAAAATCCACCCAAACAGATATAAAATATGTAAATTGACAGCATAGTGGTCTTCAACATTATGATTGCACAGTTCCCACACTGGATATTTCTATGTACCGTTGTTAATTTTCTCAGCTTTAAATTACACCATATTTTATAACAATTGGTTAAGGATTAAGGTGTTACAACCATTTTTTGACAGATATGTGCTCATTCCATAATAGAACACCATGGTTTTATTGACAAGACTAAATTTGTGGAATACCGTGCCTGGCCTGTACAGCGGCCTGACCTCAACCTGATAGAACACTTTGGGATGAATCAGAGAGGAGACTGAGAGCTAGGCTTTCTTGTCAGCATCTGTAAGATTTCACATGTGCTTCTGGAAGAATGGACAAAAATTTCCACAAATTCACTACAAAATATTATTGACAGCCCTTTCAAAAGAGTTAAAGGTGCCATGACATCACTGTATATACCATTTCATGTAGTTGATATTGCTGTTTATGTAAATTCTCCAAAGAATTTCAAGAATAAAACTAGAACTGCAAGCACATTTGAGCATGCTCCTGAACTTCAGTTCAGCGTTCAACACCCTCATCCCACAGCATCTGGTGGAAAAACTGAAACATCTGGGCTTCAGCACACCCTTTTGCAACTGGCTGCTAGACCTCCTCACCAACTGACCTCAGTCGGTCCGGGTCGGACAGAACACTTCTAATGTCTTCACCCTCAGCACGGGCTCCCCTCAGGGCTGCATCCTGAGCCCCCTGCTGTTCACCCTAATGACTGATGACTGCGTCTCCAGGTTCACTACCAATCAGGTCGTGAAGTTTGCAGACGACATGACGATGATGGGCCTGATCAGAGACGACAACGACCAGGACTACAGAGAGGAGGTGGAGCAGCTGGTGGGCCGGTGCAGAGACAACAGCCTGATCCTGAACGTGGAGAAGACGAAGGAGATCATCGTCGACTTCAGGAAGAACCGGCCTGGCCACGCTCCACTGCTCATTAACAGCTCAGCTGTGGAGATGGTCAACAGCAACAAATTCCTCAGGGTGCACATCAGAGACAACCTCACCGGGTCTGTGAACACCACGTCACTGGTGAAGAGGGCACAGAAGCGCTTGTACTTCCTGCGGAGGATGAGGAGAACCCACCTGCCCCCGCCCATCTTCACGACCTTCTACAGAAGCACCATAGAGACCATTCTGACCAGCTGTCTCTCTGTGTGGTGAGGAGGCAGCAGTGCCTCCGACTGGAAGAACGTGGGGAGAGAGGTGAGGACAGCAGAAGGGGTCATCGGGGCTCCTCTCCCCTCCATTAAGGACATTTCATCCCAACGCTGCTTGTTCCAAGCCCGTAACATCATCAGAGACCCCTCACACCCCCACCATGGACTGTTCTCCCTGCTGCCCACAGGGATGAGGTTCTGCAACAGCTTCTTCCCCATTGCCATCAGACTGTTGAACTCTAAACAGCAACAGTAAAAGCGCATATGTATACATATATACACACACACACACACACACACATACACACACACATATATACAGTATATATATATATATATATATATATATATATATATATATATATATATATAAAACATAAAATGTGTGTGTGCTGTGTCCGAAATTAAGTTTGTGATTCACCAGCCAAGTTGGGAGCGTCTATGTTCCAGTTACTTTGAGGTTTTGACACATCTACCTCAGAGGAAATATATTGTAAAAATATAAAGAGTCTAATGTAAAAATCAACCGGCCAGGCATATTTTTTACCGGCCAAAATATTAATCCTGACCAGATCTCTCAACCTTTATCAAAAATTAAGAGCGAGATTATGTTTATTTTCGGGGCGTGTGGTTGGGGGAGTGGCTGACTGAACCCTGGAAGAGAAATCTTTGTTTCCTGACTTTGAAATTAAAATGTTGTAGTTGATTATAAAAGGCACAATATTAATTATCAGATTCACATCCAGGCAATAAAAACAACACTACAGATTATCATTATTCCATACATATTGGTCTCATAGTTTCATGAAGCCTATACGGTCCAACCTTTTTTCCTCAGCTGCCACACTTAAAGCACGCAGGGGTTCACGCTGCGTCTTTACGCATGATCCAGTTGCTGGATTTTGCTCTTGTGCGCTGAGCGCGAGTGATAAACAGTGGGGAAAATGCATAAATGAAGACTGTATTATTTTAGAGGGGATAGATAGAAAATAATGGGTCTGAGCTGAAGCGCCTGATGTTACAAGTTCCTTAAAATGACCCTTAAAAGTGTGCACCTAAATTACATGTAATATCATTTTGCGCACCTGAAATGAAGCGCAAGGCAGCGGCCCACCGAGGCACCGCTGGTTCTGTGTCGTTAAAAACAAAAGAGCATGACATGTCTTGTAAATAGGTCAAAATCACCTGGATTTTTACCAAACTGAAATCTACGTTTAGTCTTAATGTGATATACAAATGTGCAAATTTACATTGGCCTAGAAAGATATTTGTGAAAAATACACTGATTTCTCCATTTCACAAACTTTTAACAAAACAGAGTGTGCAACTTTCAAAAACCTCAATACATGCAGTGAGAGAATTGTTACACCTTATTCAAGAAATACATCCTTAAAATCTAAGCTTGTTACACCACAAAATAGATTTTAGGTACATTTTTGTGTTCCCCCCCACTTTTGGAAATAGGCCCCACCCACTCGTTTTAATCATTACCATATTTAATACTTTAGTTCAGGGCTATGACTAGAAGGGAATAAAGATGGTTTTGTAAAAATCCGAACAGCCAATCTTGCGTAGTAGATTTCTTGACATCACAGCGCCCCCTAGAGATGGACGATCCTCAAATGCGGGACACGTATGCAAAATCTTATTTCAAGTATGGGTTATGAAGGAAATGTTAAAATCTGTTATGGTTTTAGAATAATCAGCAATTACATTTAGAGCTAGCTTGCTAACAATCACTCTTTTTAGCATTACTTTTCGAAAAAGTCAAAATAAAAAAATCTGCAGAATTAACTTTTTTTATTTGTCCAATACACAGTTATATATGGAGTTTGGCATTTTTGCACAAAAAATGTAGGAGGAATTTAACATGAAAGGTTTAACCTTTGTAGCCATGTAGCGAGAAAAGTAGCAGGGAAACAGAGGGTGTGCCAATTCCCTTTATTTTGCAGAATCATCCAATGAACAAAGTGATGTGAAGTATTTGAGTGTGGGACGAGTAGTTTGGTAGTTACAGGCCCAAATGCATTGTCCTTTGTTATAGCGGCCCCTAGTTGTTGAGGGGTCTGAATTTCTGGGTTTGAGTAGCGGTGCACATTCTGTACTTGGATACCTGATTCAATAGGTTCGTTACAAATCCGCATTGGGCCGCACAACGTGTTATAGCGGAGAAGAATATTGCGAGAATAATGAAGAAACACACGAAAAACAATAGGGTTCTCTGCACACAGTGCAGACGAACGACATAGCTGTTTGCCTGCGCTGCGGGATTGGAACCCTAATAATTTAAAAACAGACGAAAAACAATAGGGTTCTCTGCACTGCGGGCTTGGAACCCTAAATAACATCAACTTGTTGACAACAACTTGTTGACAACATCAACTTGTTGATGTTATTTAGGCCAAATGTCTATTTAGGCCAAATGTCTATTTACTGAGAATGTCTATTTACTGAGAATGTCTATTTACTGAGAATGTCTATTTACTGAGAATGTTTATTTACTGAGAAGGCCAAATGTCCCTTCTCAGTAAAACGGTTGGGTGTGGTAATGGTATGCTGATCTACCTAGTTGACTTCACTCTGATTGGCTAAAACCATATTTGAAAAACTGGTGAAGCACAGTCTCCCACACTCCTTACCTCCTACATCCACACCTCCCTTCTCAGTGCAAAACTCCGTAACAAATGCATTATCATTGTTTTATGTCTAGTGGAAGTGTTATTGTTGCAATATGTCAGACAGAGAAGGCCAAGTTGACCACTGCAGCAGAAAGCTTGCTGACTGCACAGCTTCGACACAGGAACGTAATGCAGCTGGGATCCAGCTCTTTACCGCGGTGAATGCGGTGGAGAGCTCACTTTCCTGGGCAGTGACAGGAAAATAATGCAGTTGGCAGCAGTTTATCTTCAGTTAGTCAACCTCATTTCGGTTACAAATACACCTTCCTTACATTTGACTGCATTTAGAAAAGAAAAAAAAGCACAGGCAATGACAGTGTTGTGGTTGCCACCTTCCATGTTGGTACAGAATTTTGTTTGATTTTTTGTTCAGTTTGTTTGAAAACCCAGACTTGAATTCCCCCACAGGAAACCATCTTTAGTTAACTTCCCATAATGAACTTCAGCCACTCTTCTGGAATAAGAATGGGATGTCCCTATTTGCACGCTTTAAGCTTCTCAGGAAGTGTTGTTGGTGCAATAAAAAAAACAAACATAAAGACAAAAAAAATGTGAAAACATTATGTCTTCTTGTGTCTGCATGTTATGTGTAATAAATGTGCATTCTGAGCTGGTGTCACACAAAGACAAAGATTCTTGGTTCCTAAGTTTTGAGCCTATACTGGTAGTTGAAACATGAAGTCTTTGAGTCAATGTCACTAACCACACTCTTGTTCTGTTATAGGCAAGTATTGCTGTTTACATTCATAGTGTGTGAATTGGTCAGGGGAAGAACTCAGAAATCTTTGGCCCTCCTTGCACGACATATTTAACATTGAATATACTCACAGTAAGGAAGGTGTTCATTAAAGTGACTTGTCTACAACTCTCCCCAATCAGCTACAATGTATTCTGTTGCTTCTACTCACCTGGTTTCCATGACACAGTCACATCTTTTCATTACTCATTGGTTTGTTTCGCTAACTGCTTCTTTCCTCCTGGTTCCTGTGTGACACGTCACTCCTTGTCTGGGGATCCGGCCTGCGCCAGTTTCTCCAGCTGCATGAGGCTGACATCCCAGCCATGTAAAGAACTGCACTAAATAGACAGAATGGTCAGTACCTCATTTGTTCAGGTTTAATATTATTGTTTGTGTTGCTTTGGTTTTTGAGATATTGAAGATTTTTTTTTTAGGTCACCCAGACACCCCCTTCCCCTCTTTTATCTTTCTCTGAATTAAACCAAAGTGGTCTACTTAGTTTGAGCAGGTTTGTGCCGTTAATTTTTTTTTAGCAGCTGAAATAAAAGTTTTAATTTTGCCCGATGACGTCACCATCCCCCATTTATTGCTTCAAATTAAACAAAAATATTCTACTTTTTAGTGATTGGTTTGTGCAGTTAAAATTCTAATTTGTGCTGCTTTCGTTTTTGAGATATTGAAGATTATTTTCTAGGTCATCCAGAGTTCACCATCCCACCTATCTTACTCTAAATTAAACCAAAACGGTCTACTTTTTTAGTGCTTCATATGCACAGGTCTGTGCCTTTAAAATTATCGTTTGTGCTGCTATGGTTACTGAGTTATGTTTTACTTTCAGGTGATCACATGACTTACCTAAAATGCCTTTGGTCTGCACTGGACAGCACCATCTGATTGTGGCATTGGATTTTCCCAGCAGATTTCAGATTTTTATTTGCATTTTATCCACAATTTCTTAAACACTTCTTACAAATATAGTAAAAAATAAAACAATCACCAGCTGCAGCATCCATTTTTGGCCAAAACTAATGATGTCTATGGTCTGCAACCATTATAACGTAATGTTTATAATTAGTAACTGTTCAACATGTGTTGTTGCTAGAACACTTTTGAAAATGGCTTTGTGCTTTTTCCTTAATTGGTTCAATAAAGTTAATTTAACAAATATGTGATGTGCGCATTAGTAATTGAAATATTTGGAATGCAACTATTTCATTTTCAAAATTGAACAGGTACTTTCAAGTGCAAATGCACAAGCCAAGTAATAATAAAAATGCAGGTTTGGCAGCTTCTTTTAAGATACTAAAAGACAATTTCCAAAAATGAAAAAGTCAAATAAAAAAAATAAAAAATTTCTAGCATAATAGGCTTAGATAAATGTCAGTAGGCTAACAAACATACATTGTGATTTGAGGTGTGTACATCATACTGCTAGAATAGCAATGTTTGTTTGCTCCAGCAAACCATGCAGGCCAGAATTCATCTTTTGATCAATGGTAATACATTTTTTTTATTTTTCTCTACCAAAATGCCTCAACAACCATCACATTCAAATCTTTGCAGTTATCTGCACTTCAAGAGAGGCTATACTACAAAATGCTAAACTAGCCACCCTAGCCACTACTGCTGGATTTCTCAGAAGGCCTGTTATACTTTTGTAAAGTTAGAAACAATATCTAGTCATCTTTGGAAATCAGTGATGAGGAATATGATTGCAAAAGCAGTTTGACACAGAGTTAGACTCATTTGCAATTCCCCTGGACAAAAAAAGCGGTCAGTCATTTCAGCTTGAAATTTCCTTTGAAAAATGGGTTAGATTTATTCCTGATAAAGTTGAACACAGCAAGTTTTCACAAAGTGGGAAAAGGTAATGCACAATTTTGAAACCTTGCACTTGACCTCATAATTAGAGATGTTATGAAATCAGCCAGGAGAGATCAAATCAGACTGTAAGTTTAAAGCCACTGAAATGCAAGACTTTTACAGGCACCAAGGGACTGTTCTCACAGCAGGGGGAGCACTGTATAAAATCCCCTGGCCACGAACAATCACTCTCTTTTCACTTGCTGCTTTAAGTAGCAAAGATGAAGCCTGGCCAGCCAGACTGAATTACACGTAGTCTGGTAAGGCTCAATTCCCTCTGGCTCAAAACAGACTGGACCAATCACAGCATGGGAAGCGGGACTTTACAATGCTTTACTCTGAGCGGCAAAATTATCCATAATGCAGCAGCGCTTTTCTACTACCATAACAGTCAAGATACATATAGAGATTTTTGTGGCCTGGTGCCCTGGGAGATTAAGAAAGTGCATGTGAGTACTCCATGTATCTGATTTTTTTAGACAAAAGTGGCAAAAAAGTTAATTTGAGAGTTTTGGCATGACATGTTTCATGGACTACAAGTTGAAAAAGTAGTTTTTTGCATCACATCCGTAGTTGTCTGATTTGTTCCAACCTAATGACGCTGACTCTGTTAGCCCCGCCTTTGAAATCATACTCTACCAGCTCCTTACCATACTGAGAGACCATGGATGCAGTATAAGTGAGTCTGGCTGGCCAAGCTAGGTAAAGTCTTTTCTGACCCTTCCTGTAAAGAGCATCAGTGTTGTGACACCAGTCTAGTTTATTTTTCTGTTGAATACCCAGATACACAACCAGTATCTATCTCAATGTCAGGTCCCTGGATGCTCATCGTACTCAATGGGCTGGATCTGTGACTGAGGAAATCCAACATTGAGCAGGAGATGGTTCTGCTGGCACCAGTCCATAAACTCCTGTGTTCACTGTCTGCACTCTGAGTCATCCTCTCCTGTTATGAGGATGTTTTGCAAGTTATATTGATTTTATGTGAAACTTTGGTGTTGTTGTGACAGAGCTTTAAAGGGCAATTGTAAAGACAATCTGAAGCATTACCTTTGATTGAAGAAAGTGTATTGGGTGAATTATACGAACTTGAAATTGAGTTTAATCATACATTTAGGCTAACGGTATCACGTTAGCCTAATTTACACCCAAAATATGGCTAAATGACCAGTCATTCAATTAAATAAGGAAAATTAGGCCAGAAGTACATTTGAACTTAAAACCTTTTATTTTGTCCTTTGTTCTTATTGAACAGCTGGCTTACATTTAAATTGCTCTGATCCTGGCACAACAACCACACACCTCTGCTGCCCTAAACCGCATACCTGACAAAATATTACTGCTTTATAAATGTAGGCAATTCCAGAAAAATGCTGACAGATGAGTACACAATTGCCCTGTCCCAATATTCACACTACAACCTACAGCCATCTGTGAAGTGTGCACGTGGTGGAAGTGCACTTAGGGGTTTGAGAGTCCAGTCTAATCGGTTAATTTCGCTCCTTTCCTGGTACCAGTCCTTACCGTTACAATTCACCTCCACCACCACAGGGCAGAAGGTCCCGGCCTTGCGGGCGATGATGCTACTGAGGCACTTCACTGACCAAAGCTGATGGACCTCATACTCCAGCAAGGGTCAGTGACCGTCACTTGCTCCCTGCTGTTCCCAGGTCCTAGATCCTTCTGTCTTTATCGGCTCCTGCTCAAAGCAGCCTGATGGCACTGAAGCCAGCTCCGCGCCACCTCATGGCACACAAGCCTCCTCCTCACCTCAAGCTGCATCTGCCTTGGGTCCCGAGCCCTGAGGTGTCTGATGAGGATGTCCAGGTGGCTTATGTTGCAAACTGTGAGTTTATTTGGGTGATCGAGGATCCTGTCTTAGCCCCAGAGGACCCATCCATGACAACTCCTAAGCTTCTTCTGGAGTTCATTATTGGATTCCTGTCAGAGATTCTCAGTGGTTCCCAGTCTTCTCCAGAAGCTCTTCGTGGTCCCCGGGCATCTCCAGAGGACTGTTTTTTTTTTTTTTACCCTCGGCGCTTTCTGTAGTTTCAAGAATGCTTGAGACTGTAGTACAGCAGACCCATGCTCACTGTTGCCAATTCTGCCTATTTTATGCAACTTTGAGCTTCTTTTTTCTAAAGTCACTTGTAAATTTCATCTGTCGCGGTTTGCGTTTTTTTGGGTTTGTTTCTGAAAGTGAAGTCGCTTATTTGGGCTCTAAAATAAGTGACGATAAACAGGAGTTATAAAGAAAGCCGCTTGCACTACAGACACTTAAGTATGACCAGCTGAAATATCCCTCCACCGCAAATCACGCTGCAGCTGACGGGAGTAAAGGCAGAGGGAGCAACTCTGCCCATATTTTCTGCAGTTTACGGTTGCAATAACTGATGATAACTGCTGAAAGTAGATCTTCTGGTGTAAACCACCATTTTTTTTTATTCCAGACCACATACATTTCCGATTGAACACGACAGTTTCATCACCACCTGATGCAGTGTCCTCCGTGATAAAGGATATCAATTTTTTAAAACACAGTTTGTAATTTATGAAACCTCTAATATTTTTTGTCAAAAGAAAGTTTGATTCTAGGTTTTTCTAAAATAAGATGCTAAAATAACATATAATCTTGTTAACCAAATGTTGTCTAAGTTCTCAATTGTGAAGCTGGATGACATCCAACCTGTAAATAGTGAATAGTAATAACAAAACTAATAGCTTTATTAGCACAGTCACGCTGCATTGAAGTAAATTCCTGTTTGAATTAATAACCCAAATTGTATCACTTGGTAGAACTAAGTTAAAGTTCTTCCAAATACTTATTGTCTACCAGCAAAAATAAAAGGACAAACTAAAACTTTGAATGCTTCACTTAAAACCTATATATTACACCTAATTATAATGAAAGTGCTGTTCCTCCTGTTTTAGTCAACGTCTGATAGGTTGTCATGTGGGTTTTTGCTGCCTCTTGAAAGTGTCCCTTTATCAGTGAATCCATGCAGATAGTGCTCAGAGCCTCTCAGCTGCTTATCTCGGTTAGACTGTTAATTAGCATGAAGCCCAGCAATTACACTCAAATATCGTGAGCAACAAAGACACAAAAGATGGCCCCCATACCTACCCCCTCCCCACTGCACTCCAGCTGTAAAGCAAGACCAGCTCCCACAAGTAACAGGAAGGAGAGAGGAGTGAGGAGAAGGAGAAGAGAAAAGAAGACTTTTAAGCAATGCAAAGACTAAACTTGGATAAGACTCCGCTGTCATTTTTAATTGGTTTGTCTCTCCTGAGAGGAGCCCCAAATTTGCAAGTTTTTAAGATTTTGAAACTTCTGCTGCATGTGTGTCTCCATATATATATATATATATATATATATATATATATATATATATATATATATATATATATATATATATATATACTTTTTTTTTTTTTTTACAAACATGCAACATGCTAGTATTACTCTACTATAATAACCTCAAAAACTGGGAAGTTGGATCTTTCCACTGCTTATGGGTTTTGTAGACAGCTGCATTTCTCAGCTCATCCAAAGGCTGCAATAAAAAAAAGCTGCAAGACTGCTGATATTCCTCTATTCCAGCTGTAAATGCATATAGTAATATTATTATTGAAAGTGAAAATCTGCTCATATTAGTCTGCATTCATTGGTTTTCCCACAATTAAGAGGGCAGGTTTGGCTATGAAAATATTTGATAAGATGTTTAAAAGGTTTAAATCTAAATCACTGAGTCATCTATTGTAAACAAAAACTGTATCAATTTGTGTTTCATTCTTAAGCAAGTTGATTATATAAAAAAACAGAGGTAACTCAAAAAATGATATGTCATATAATGAATCTAAAACTACAAAAATGTATTGTCAATGGCAACTCACTGAAGAAAGTAACTTATGTTCTTCTAATTAGGCAGTAATAATATTAATAACAGTAATAATACAATTAATTTAAAAGCACCTTTTAGAAAAGTCAAGGACACTGTACAGGAAGCAGCATAATAATACATCTAAAACAACCAATAAAAAGGTGTACAGCACAGTGTGCTTTGCGGAACAAAATCTAGAGCACATATTGTCTGTGTGTTTGCAGAAACACACATAAACTTTTTATTTCCATATACATTAAAAAGAGCAATATCTGATTGACTTTTACTCTGCATTTCCTTTACAGGGGAAATTCATTCATACAAATTTTAAAAAATGTAAATGTGAATCAGGTTTAAATGTTAATACTAACACAAAAACATTTCTGGACGCTTCCAGTAAAGATTTGTAAAAAGCTTAAAAAAAAATAATTCTTGCATTTTCTCACATAGAAGAACTTAGAAAAAAATCCATCCTTTACTTAAGTAAATTTATTCATAGAATCAAAAAACCACCCGTTAAGAAATAATCGTTTGTTTAAAAACAAATAATCACAGGCGTTACAATAGCTATACAATAGCCCTGCTGCTTAGTGCACCACCTTTTTGCTAACAGGACACTGTTTAGTTTTGTATCATGATGTTTCACAATTTCAAACCTCAGAGATTTGTTGGAGAACATGAATGATATTTGCTGAATTTCAAAAGGCCTCAGGTGTTTGCTTGTTATCTCTGAATGCACCGTAGACCACTCTGTGAACAGCTGAGCAGACTACAACCAGCAACCATCTGGTGACACCAGGGATCCAGACAGTCCCTGTTGCATTCATTATTAGTAGTATAACCCAGAGAGAAAGTGGCTAATTATATAGCCTTTTGCACTGGGCACAACTGCTTTCACTCTTTAAGAACTCACCATCCACATTAAAAAACATATGTAGTTACAAGTTGTGGCAAGTTCTTGCATTCATATTGCAGATGCAGATATACATTCCAAGTGAAATGTCAACATGTCTTTAATTATTTTAATGAAATATGCAATGCTATGATATGAAATGGTAAATAACATGTTTTATATGGTCTTAAGTCCCCCCCCCCACACACACACACCAGTTAGTTTGGTTTTAATCCAATGTGAGACAGAGCAGATTTCTTTTTAGATCACCATTCTAACTAACAGTAAGCTCTTTCAAAGTACTTTGTACAAAAATTAAAAGAACAAAAATATCAGGTATGTGGTTCAGGTCCACAGTGGTGTGTCTCCTGTCTCCTGCAGGGTGCGTCAGGTGAACTCTTGCAGCAGGTGTTTTTCATCTCCACCAATCAAGAGGAGCATTTAGGGTGACTGGAGACAGATGGAAGGCATCAGAGCTTGCTCCTCACCTGAGCGGAATCTGACCAGAACCTTGATCCTTTATGTTCCTTGTCCCAATCTGCTGCCTCAAACTAACCCCTCATTTTACCATCCTAGATCCATTCCTGTTCCTGCCTGGTTATGTCATGACATAAAAATTAAACACCTTAATTGAATAAAAGTAAAAATGTAAGCAGCAGATGAAGAAGAAAAAAATCTAATTTAAAACAAATTGCGAGGACATAATTTAACTGCGCTGATAAAGTAATATTTCACTTTTATGGCAAAGCTGCAGTAATCTGTAGTGGTTCCAGTTCTAAATCCGTCCGTCCATCCGTTTCGTCCCTCTCCCCAGCCACTTGTTCCCAGGCCAGTCGAGAGACATAGTCCCTCCAGCGTGTCCTGGGTCTTCCCCTGGGCCTCCTCCCGGTGGGACGTGCCCGGAACACCTCACCAGGGAGGCGTCCAGAAGGCATCCTAACCAGATGCCCGAGCCACCTCAACTGGCTCCTCTCGACGTGGAGGAGCAGCGGCTCTACTCTGAGTCCTCCCTGTATGACTGAGCTTCCAAAGTTCATGACCATAGATGAGGGTAGGAACATAGATCGACCGGTAAATCGAGAGCTTCGCCTTTTGGCTCAGCTCTCTCTTCACCACAACGGATCGGTACAACGCCCGCTTCACAGCAGACGCTGCACCAATCCGCCTGTCGATCTCCTGCTCCATCCTCCCCTCATTCGTGAACAAGACCCCAAGATACTTGATCTCCTCCACTAGGGGCAGCACATCCTCCCCAACCCGGAGGAGGCACTCTACCCTTTTCCAATTAAAGACCATGGTTCGGATTTGGAGGCACTGATTTTCATCCCGGCCGCTTCGCACTCAGCTGTGAACCGCTCTAGTGAGAGCTGTAGATCACGCCCTGATGAAGCCAATAGGACCTAGCATCCCCAAATAGCAGAGACGCAATCCCAAGGCCACGAAAACGGAACCCCTCAACACCTTGGCTGCACCTAGAATTTCTGTCCATAAAAGTTATGAACAGAATCGGTGACAAAGGGCAACTTTGGCGGAGTCCAACTCTCACCGGAAACGAGTCTGACTTACTGCCGGCAATACGGACCAGACTCTGACACCGGTCGTACAGAGACCTGACAGCCCTTATTAAAGGGCCCGGTACTCCATACTCCCGGAGTACCCCCCACAGGATCCCTCGAGGGACACGGTCGAATGCCTTCTCCAGATCCACAAAACACATGTAGACTGATTGGGCAAACTCCCATGCCCCCTCCAGAATCCTGCGGATGGTGAAGAGCTGGTCCAGTGTTCCACGGCCATGACGAAAACCACACTGCTCTTCCTGAATCCGAGTTTCGACGGACCCACCTTTCCAGAACTCCTGAATAGACCTTACCAGGGAGGTTTAAGAGTGTGATTCCTCTGTAGTTGGAACACACCCTCCGGTCCCCCTTTTTAAATAGGGGGACCACCACCCCGGTCTGCCAAACCAGGGGAACTGCCCCCAATGTCCTTGTAATGCTGCAGAGTCGCGTTAACCAACACAGCCCCACAACATCGGAGCTGTGGCCGCACAGTTGTCGGTGCATGTGGCGGCGGCAACCCTCGAACACGCTGGTGGACACCAGCGGTGAGGGAAGCCATCAAGCTGAAGAAGGAGTCGTACAGGGCTTTATTGGCTTGTGGGACTCCGGAAGCATCTGATGTGTACCGGCAGTCTTGCGGCAGGCGGCTCGGCTGGTCATCGAGGCAAAAACTCGGGCGTGGGAAGAGTTCGGAGAGGCCATAAAGAAAGACAGTTCTAAATCAAAGGAGAAAATTCTTTCTGTAAATCAACATAAACATTTTTTTTACTTAAATCATGAATAGAATTTACAATTATTCTTCTCACATATAAAGCCCTTAGTAATCAAGCTCCATTATATATCAGAGACCTGATTGCCCATATGTTTGTAACAGAGCCCTCACTCTTGTACTACAACTTTACTGGTCGTTCTTAGTCTGAAAAAGTAGAATAGAAGGCAGATAATTTAGTTATCAGGCTCCTCTCCTGTGGAACCAACTCCCAGTTTTGATCCGTGAGACAAAAACCCTGTCTACTTTTAAGACTAGGAGTAAAACTTTCCTTTTTGACAAAGATTATAGTTAGAGTGGCTTAGGTTATCCTCACCTATCTCTGCAATTATGCTGTTATAGGCTTAGGCTGCTGGAGGACATCAATATCTATTTCTCTCACTCTGTCAATTCTGGTGGCTTACACTTGTACAACCTGCAGTTGGTGACCAGCTGTATTTAAGGACATGGAGGCCCATCATCCTAGGCAAAATTTAAGTCAGATGCAAATCAGTGACCTACCCGCCATTGTCCTGGGTTGTTAGAAGCTATTGCTTGGTTTGGAGTACTTACACCAAGCAATGCTATTTCTGATATTATCCTATAACATAGAACAGATTACTGGATCAATGTGTGCTTCTGTCCTTTTTTGTCTCTGTTCTGTCTTCTCTAACCCAAGTCAGTCGTGGCAGAGGGCCATTCACACTGAGCCTGGTTCTGCTGGAGGTTTTGTCTTCCTGCTAAAGGGGAGTGTTCCTCTTCACCATCACTTCATGCATGCTTAGTATGAGGGATTGCTACAAAGCCCTCGACAACTGTCCACCGTGGCTTTATGCTCTTTCAGTAGAAATTAATGTTGCATGTCAAAACAGTGGGGGAGAGGACACTGGCGTTTGTTGCTCGCCACTTCTTCGCCGTTTTTCTCATTCTAGATTGTATTAGATTGTATTTCTCTGTAGTTTTTGTATGGATTGATACAGAATTTAATGCTTTACTCATCTACTGATGTCTCCTGTGGCATCAGCAGGTTGTTGGTTGCCTCTCGCTGTCCATCTCTGTATAGCTCTGACATCTCTGTATAGCTCCAGGCTAACACTCTCGCCGACCAGCATGAAGCTCAAGTACTCTATCCCACAGCTGCTAGCTCTCAACAACCACTCCATTCCAACCTGCATTGCATCCATCAAAGAACCTGGACCTTAGCGCATCCACAAAAGTTCTCATCAAAAGTTTGTTTACCATCAGCTTGGCCAACCAGCTTCAAACATTCCACCCATCTGGACTATGTTTGTACGTCTGCCATGTCATCAGTGCTGTGTCACTCTCGTTCCTAGCAAAACTGGAAACATTGCGAGATCTCTACACACTCACCTGAACAGCATGGAAAGCACCACGAGATCTCGCCACTGGATTGTGTATTGACGAGATACACAATCCATCCTTCATACAAGACAACACAATGGACAAGGGATTAGACTTCATGTGATGGCGTGTTGTGAATTGGTGCTATATAAATAAAATTTAATTGAATTGATTTAAACTCACATTTTCAGGGAGTTTCATTGAAAGATGAGGAGTTCTGAACTAGTGTCATGCAAACCCCGATCCCCAATATAGATGCTTAACAAAAGTGGTCCGAGAATGAAGCACTGAGGAAACCCCACATGTTATCTCTATTAATTTATGATTGCCAAATGATTCAATGCAGCCATGGTAAAATAAGATGATCAGTTTTGCTTAGTAACAGACAATGCCATTAACTTTGCCAGACTTATTATCAGCATCAGCTGTGCTGAGCAGAGCAAATATAGGCAACAATATCAATACAGAGGTTATACACTAATCACTGTTGTATGTTGATGTATGTCAAGTGCCTGAAATAAAGCAAAGCAGAAACGAGATCCTGCTTTATAACATAATCTTAGCCGACTTCACTGCAAAAACAGAACTAAAAATAAGTACAATTTTCTTAAAATTAGTGTATCTGTCCTAAATTTGAGCAGGTAAAAAAGATGATCTGCCAATAGAATAAGATTTTTGCACTTATAATAGGAACAATTCATCTTCATCATCTTATTTCAAGTGCAGGATGTCTAATTATCTTAATTTAGGGGTCAAAATACTCCATTGGCAGATGATCTTATTTACCTGCTGAAATCAAGGACAAAAACACTATGTTTAAGAACATTTTGCTTATTTTAATATATGTTTTTGCAGTGTTTGGACAGGTATTTTCTCTCTACCAGGCAAAGAAAGCAATCACAACTGAAAATGAATGATCTACGGTGGTTGTAATCTTTTAGATTATCCAGAACCATAAATTGTAATGATTTTTGAAGCGGACCCAAAAGCAGTAAGGAATGGCCAACAATTGCCGGCCCATTAGAGAATATGTTTATCTACGTATATATAGAGCTGATTCACAACAAATGTCACCTCAAGGGCCTTCGCAAAAAAACGTTCAAATAAAGTCCAGCAACATTTAATTGAAAAAGTTTAAACTTACACGCAAGAACAAAGAAGACTTAAAAAACAGTTACAAAAAGCAGAATTGAACAAGGCAACATGAGAAACCCCGTATGAACAAAGGAAAGGACTGTGGAGACTTAGATGTTTGTGTCCTGGGAGGGTGAGGGTGTCCAAGGAGCTTTGGGAATAACTAACTGAGGCACTACATTGCACAGATGTTCTACTGTAAGAAAAAGGTCTAAAACTGACTGAACAAAAGACCCAATAAAGAATAGACATTAAGAATAACAAATAAGAAACTATCTCATATTAATACCAACATTTTAACATGGCAGTGAATTATGACATCAAGTATGGTTCTTGTAAATCTAAATATTTCTGACTTAATCTAGCTCTCTGAATTGAATTTCGTTTCTAATTTTCTTTAATCTGTAATCACAGGATTAATCTCAACCTTTGCTTCTAAAATCTAAAAACTACATATTTTACTTTGTAAGTGTTTACAGACAACCTGTAATGGACTTGCAATCTGTCCAGAAAACCTAGCCTCTCGCTCAATGATCGCTTGATGTAGGCATCAGTCCTTCTATGAGCCTGCAAAGGTGAAGAAATGGATGGGTGCTTGCACACAAAATGTTCAAGCTCAGAAAGTTAGCAAGAGAATATCTTGCAAAAATACACAGTGGACCTCATGAACTGCAGCTCCAGAGTTAATTAGAACAGAAAACTCCCTCTAATCCACATTTAATCTCAGACTTCAGGGGAAATTCAGCAAACCAAAGGGTGGAATGTCTTTATAAATTTGTTGAAAGATTTCAGGAGTTGAAGTCTTTTGGCGTTCTTGTTAACTCTAGGACTGCCAAGTGCTCAGACCCTGTCTCTGCAAATCACCCCCAAAAATGTGTACCCTTCTGTGCAGTAGCGTTCCATCTGTGCAGATGTGACTTTTCTTCCTGTATTTCACAATCTAAGTTAGTAGGGAGTGTTTGTGTCTGTGATGGACCAGTATGCAAGATTTTAATGTGATTGGTTTATTAATTTTACAGCAAACCTTTTCTGTGTTTTTTTTTTTATCACACAAGACATTTTAAAGTTGTGCTGTCTATTACATGAATTAAAACTACAAAGTGGCACCTTGAGCATGACAAAAATAAAGTAATTTGTGCTGTAACATTCATATGTTCACATATAAAAATTATCAGCATTAAGAGTATAAAAAATAATCACACTGAATTGGATATAAATGAAAAATAATGTTCGAGTTCACCCAAAGGGGGGAATGATACTAAAGGTGATTTTACACCTAGAGTTTGTTTACTTTGATTCAATCAGTTGATGTGTTTACCTTTGAACTTTCTCTAGCTTTTCAGTTTCTTTTGACACAGAGAAAACTCCAAACAAACCCAAACCTGTCACTAAAAATCTATAATTTGTCAGGATCTGGGTTTTGTTTTTGCTTATGTTTGTTGTTTTTGATCAGTTAGTTCACTCCCCTGCCTCAGGTTTTTTTTCTGTTCTGGGTTCTGTCCTGTTTTGGATTCTTTTATGTCTTTTGCACGGTTCTAGTTTATTTCGTCATGTCTCTAGTTTTAGTCTTGGTGGTTATTTTCTTAGATTGATCATGGTTCCTGTATTTGCATTAGTTCTGTTTTTTATTATGTGCTTGTGTTCTGCTCAATCTTAGCTTTTGTTATCTATCTAGGTCTTAGTTTGTATGATTACTTTGGTTCGGTATTTTGTCTAGTTCAGTTTCTGTCTCATTCCACTTAGCCTGTCGGCCTTTCAGCCACTTCACTCCCTTGATTATTCTCACCTGTTTTTGGTTAATTAGACTCCCTGCTCACCTGTCCGCCCATCTATTTAAACCTGCCTCAGTTGTCCGTTGCCAGAACGTCACACACGTTTCATTTCTCTGCTCACCTGTCCTCCGGTAAGAACTCTTCAGCTTTCTGTATTTTTGCCCGTCAGCCTGATTACCTGATCCCATTATGTTCCTCTGTTTTTTGATTCTGCCTGCTCCCAGTTTACGTTTTTGGTTTTTGCTTGGATGACTGCACTGAACTTGGCTCTGGACTACTTTCTGTATACCAGCTTGATCCACCTTCATCTTCTCCTCAATAAATCCTGTCAAGCATAGTTTAAGTATCTGGCTGAATAATGGGTTCATCTCCTCTTAAATCATCACATAATTACCTATATTATACAGTACTAAATGTAAATTCAGAAAGCAAATGCTGGGTTCAGAGGTAGGAGAAAACACAGAGTGTTTAATCATATCTTTAGTGTTTCTGGGTACTATTTCAGGCAAAATCAGTCAAGCAGTATACCAAATAAGTCTGAGAAGATGACTTAGAAGTTGCTTAGGGCTTTATGCTTCATGAAATAATTGCATAGTTAGGCATTTTAAGTAGCACAACCATGAGAGTAGAAGATGAGACCATATCTCCCTGTGATGGATGGACATTTCTATCCCAAAATTCTATGTGTACCTGGCAACGGGAAGGCATTTGAGTCAAACACCTTGTAGCTGTGTCAAATCGAGGTCAGGTCAAATTTACACCATATTTAAATTGCTCTAGAGTTTGTTGGGAATCATATGTGGACCAGCTACTCCAACCAGTCTCTGTGCCATTGTTTTGGCCCACATCCAAATGAGATTGCTGTGGTCATATCTACACAAACAAACTGCACTAATGGAGTGACACAAACAGGTGTTTGTTTTAAATGGACTAAATACCTAAGGTGTGAAAACATCTCAAATCACCTTCTGGCTTAAATGTAATGGTGACTGTAAAAAAAAAGAAAAAAAAAAGTACTTGCATATATGATGTAATGTGGGATGTATTATCTTAAATGGTGAGTCAGTTAAATTAGCTTCATGTAGACATTGCCATTATCTAAACAGCTAAATGTCATTAAAACAGTCTGAAGAAAAATTCTAGTTTTCTCATTCACATATCCAGGAACATTATGCAGCTAATCAGCCAAATGTGGAGGAAAAATGGGGAAACATAGCAAAACAAATTATTTGACTAATGTCTGCAACTTAACAATCTACTTCCTGTAGAGTTTTTTTTCTATCCCTCATCAGTAGCCCCTGATTCTGCCTCTTCAACTGCTCATCCATGGTGCTTGTATTTTGTTTTGGTTTGTAACTAGATTTGCAGAGCTTCCAACAGTGGGTTAGAGCCTCTGCTCATCATCTGTATATTAGCGACAAACTTAAGAGTGCATACTAAAAAGACTTCATGCCATTCAAAACATTGTAAATGTTTCCTGATACACAATTAGGAAGAAAACTGTTGTAACCTTTGTTAAAAGTTTGAAGACTAGAAATACATACAACCCAAAGAAAAATACTCCACAGAATACTATTTGTTGTGTAATGCACAATGAAACTTTACATGAGAAAAGCAAACCTGCTTACTACTTTCTACAGAGGAACAATAGGGAGCGTATTGACCAGCTGCATCTGGTTTGGGACCTGCAATGCCTCAGACAGGAAATGTGTAGAGAAAGAGTGGTGAGGACAGTGGAGTGAATCAACAGGACAGCACTTTCCTCTATCTATGGCACTGCTCACAGACAATGCATGACTAGGGCTCAGACAACCATAAAAGACCCCTCCCACCTCCATCATGGACTGTTCTCTCTGCTGCCCTTTGGCAAGAGGTTCAGCAGCTTCAAACGCAGAACAACCAGATTCCACATCACCTTAATTCCACATGTCATCAGACCACTAAACTCCCAATAATCACCCCTCCCATACATACAAAACTAGTCACTTTAAATTGACACTGCAATTATTATAGTTCTGTCGCACCGAATAACTGTACTATCTGCAGCATATGTTCTTTTCATTGTTGCAATAAATATACTTGGTACATATACTTGCTCTACTCATATTGCCTTAAACATAACTTTTCTGTACATCTTTTTTGGTTTGCGGCTACATTCCTGACAAATGACATCTACTTATATCTATAATGCATCTCTTTTGTCTATATGATGTTTCTCTTTGGTCTGTTTTTTTTACTCAAATGTGCATTGGGAATGTGCTGGTGAATGACAACAAATTTTGTCTAAGTCTTATTCATGACAAAAGGTAACAGCAATAAAGTGTAAAATGGCTCAGGCACAAAGCCATGTGACAGCCATGCCTTGTGCAAATGAATAAGCAACATGATGTAGAACAAATTACTAGATCAATGTGTGCTTCTGTGCTTGTTTGTCTCTCTTGTTGTGTCTCTGCTCTGTCTTCTGTAACCCCAGTCGGTCGAGGCAGATGACCGTTCATACTGAGCCCGGTTCTGCCGGAGGTTTTTCTTCCCACTGTCGCTTCATGCTTGCAGTGTGAGGGATTGCAGCAAAGCCATGTACAATGCAGACGACTCTCCCTGTAGCTCTACGCTTCTCCAGGAGTGAATGCTGCTTGTCGGGACTTTGATGCAATCAACTGGTTTCCTTATATAGGACATTTTTGACCAATCTGTATAATCTGACCCAATCTGTATAATATGATTGAACTTGACTTTGTAAAGTGCCTTGAGATGACATGTTTCATGATTTGGCGCTATATAAATAAATTTAATTGAATTGAATTGATACTTTATAATAAGATTCAATCAAAAATAATTTCTATTTCAGCCATAAAAATCATGTGGAAGCACACCACTTCGGAAGAAGACAGCAGATTCAGCACTCCACTCTTTTTTTACTTTTTGTTTTTATAATTTCTACTTCAATCTCAGTATTTTGACTTTAATTGCAAAACACAATTGTGACATTTCTCTCAACAGTTCAATCTATCAACATTTTTGGGAATTATTTTTAAACAATGTTGACCCTTCTCTTAACATTTCAACATTTATTCTTAAAATAAATGTTTAGCGCAATATTGTAATGGAAAACAATTTTTAAAAATCCACCAAAGGAATACACTTTTTTTTACCTCCTCATGACCGTAATCTTTACTTGAATGTTGGAATACATTTTAAGTAACATAAAAGCTGCCACTGAATCATTTTTGACTTTAAAATATTGTAATACTAAGCTTTTGTGGCAAGATATGTAAAATAAAATAAGTGTGCTATGTGTATATCGAGCTCATGGTCAAACTGGTCAGGGTGGGTAATATGACAAATGAAATGGAGCACAAACTGCGCGTAAACAATGTTGCTGTCTGCTCCAGTAGGTAATACAGCCCCATCACTTTTCTTCTTTGCCTTTTGTTTTCTTGTGGGCTTGATTGCAGGAGTGGAGACAGGTGTGCTGGAACTGGGCCTCACCAGCTGCACCTCATTACAATCAGGAAGTCAGCTCTAAATGCTCAGTTCTCCCATCATCCTTTTGCCAGAATGTCCGTAACGACTCGCTGTCTCCCTCCTGGTTTCATGTCTCTTTGAATCGCTCAGTGTCAGTTCACTTCACTGGTTTAGCAGGTCTTCCTCTCTCATGTATCCCCATTTCTCCTACCCTTCTCCGCTTTTTTTTTTCCAACTTCACTCAGCCCAGCCGTCAGTCAAGTTTCAGCTTCAGGTTTCCCCCTGAATCCTAAACCTCTGCTCAAGCTACTTGATGTCCAAACCTTGCTTCAAGCCCGATATCTTAAATCCCAGTTACACTTCTGTCTTGATTTAACTTTTAATAACTATATTCAAAACGCTTCAGGAGAGTTAAAGGGAGGAACAGTCTCTGCCCAGATAACACCAGGGGACAACTTTTAAAGAACTGCTGTGATTTCACCCTGTTGCTTTTACCTCACTCTTGAAATCTTTCCAGAGGATTATAATAACCTAGATCTTGACACAATTATAGCAATTATACTCTTCTTACAATTGCTGAAAATAATTCTGCATGTTTTCACTTGTATTTTAAAGAAATTAGCTCAATATCTGAGGTTGGAATGTCTCCTTGCTTAATTTTCAGCTCTTTCTATAGATTCTCCATTATTTTGGCAGGGCCACTCCACAAGGTTAATATTACTTCCACTCACAAGTATCATATTAGTACAATTAAAAGGGTTATATTGTATGTGTAAGTAAGTCCTGGTCTATGTCAAACCTTCTCTCTGGCTCTGGTTTATCTCTCTTTTTTTTTGAGAGTAAATGTTTTTCACTTGCACACCTTCCATAAAAGGTAAAGTTGTATAGTCTCTCATTGTACAGGTTTGAACATTTCTACAGTAGAGGAAGCAAAAGAACCTGCTGTATGTCCATGATGGCATTCCAATTCCTTTTGAAACTTTTTTTTTTTAGCATTTTGCTGTCTGCTTTGTGGGTGAGATTGCTTGTTCAGCCAGACATGGGTTTTGAAAGTCAATTTGAAAGTCGTCCACTGTGGGCCACTGTACAGAGAAATTACTGATTTCAAATTTTCCTACCAGAGGCAAAAGCTGCTAAAGTCAGGTTTTTCTTTTGAAGGCCTCAAACAGCTCTTTCAATCTTATCCCGTAGTTCACTCTAACATTAACGGCCAGGAACAAACCAAATAGAGCTTTAACTAGGGAAAACCCTTCAAGATGCTTAGCAATAACATTCTCACATTGTGACTCTGTTGTGACTGACTACTTTCAGTGTTTGTATTTTGTTGAAAGTTGTCAGTTGTGGTGGTTTAGCCTAAAGTTCAGGATGCTCCCTGGGTGCTTTCCTTTGGGGATTTTCTGGGCACGTTACACTGGGAGGAGATCCTGAGACCAAGAACTCACTGGAGGGACTATATATCACGTCTGGCCTGGGAACGCCTTGGGATCCCCCAGAATGAGAGATGTCTGGGTTTCTCTCATGAGGGTGCATATACGAAAGAGTGCGCAGCTATCATACTAAACGTTGGCACTAGAAAAAAAATCTTGAAACTTGCAACATGCAAATAAATTCAGATGTACGAACCCGTGCGTGGAACGGTCACTGCATGTGTTGCCTTGATAACGCCCAATTTGCATGGAATCAGACGTACCTGCACGTGTACCCAGGGCCACCCTGTCCTCACCCCTAATTGCCTATGTAAATCAGTAAAAACACCCGAAAGTTGCCCGCCACACGTCTAAATAACCATAGCAACAGTGCTGTCAGACAGTCAGAATGATGGTTTGTGAATTACTGCAAGCAGACAGCTTCTTGAGTGTCCCATTAAATAAAATTGCTGAAAATATAACATTTTTCTGCTTGTACCCGATTTGAACAATGCTTATCAAATTCAAATGGAGCTGTAGCTGCTGTCTTGAGCTCGATAATAGCCTAATGCTGATCGTTGTAATGTACACTAAATCATTGCAATATGGTGAACATGCCTCACCTACTTTGATGCGGACGTCTGTCCCCACATACAATATGTGGAACATTTTAAATCTTTAAGACGAGTCACAATGTTACACAAAAATACGAGTCAGGAATCGCGCTTGGAGCTTGCTCTTATTTTTTTTCAGACACAACTATTGTAATGAGAATAATTATAATAATTATGATATTATAGCCCAATCCTGAGTTGAGGAGGATTACAGCAATAGGAGTGGAGTCGTAGCTCTGATTACATTTGGCTCCTTGCTGCAAATGAGAGCCACGGCTCAGGGACATTTTATCTATCTGAACAACATGGATGAGATCGCCCCCGGGGGCTGGCTTGAGATGGCTAAGGGATGTTAACTACCCGACCTGTCGGTCATCTCCCTCTGAAAGGCTCCGGTTGCAGAGGCCACTCCAGAGTTAGAACTTGAAACAACACCACCAAAGCATGGTTCTTCTCAGATTCTCCCAGAATGAGGTGGAAGTTGTTCCCTGTTTCCCAGTTACACTGGCGCCAGTTCATCCATAATTTCTCTGAGCAATCTGAACTGATTTATAAATCACTCATCATCATGTGCCAGCAGGTCAGCAGGACCTCAGAACACAAGCTCTCTCTGCAGTCTTCCATCGGCGATGTCCTTCAGTTGTCATGATTTGGGTTTTGTTATGGTTTATGTTTGTTATTTGATTAATTAGTTCTCTCTCCTGTCTTAGTATTAGCTCTGGTTTTTATTATTTGCTTGTGTTCTGTTTAGTCTTAGTTTGGTTGTCTAGCTTGGGTTTGGTCTTTATGGTTATTTTGGTTCTGGATTAGTCTAGTTTAAGTTTCTGTTTTGGTTTAGTGATTCTATTCATTTAACTGGTTCTGTCATAGGTTTAGTTTCTGTTTGGGTTTGTCTTGATTTGTCCTGAAACTATTTTAGTTTATCTGTTCTTTACCTGCCAGTCATTCAGTTCACATGTCAGTAAACATCATATCTGTTTGCCTGTCACTCCCCTTCACCAGTCACCATCCAATTAGCTTCAGTTTACTTCAGACACTTTTTCCCTCCTGATCAGCTCCACCCATTCTGGTAATTAGTTTCACTCTGTTCACCTGCTCACTCCCCTACTTATACCTGCCTCTGTCTCCTGCACTGGGCCAGATCATTGTCTTTCCATGCCTATTGGTGAGTCTTGTCTAGCATTCCCCGTACTCTGTTTTGTTTGCCTGTAGACCTGACCCAATTAGCCTTTGGAGTTCTGAGCCAGCCTGACCCCCGATTGTCCTGAATTTTCTGACTGCCTGCCCGTTGCCTGACTGGATCTGATTTTCATATATTAGAGCTTGCCTGTCCCCTGTTTTTGATTATTTAGTCTTACCATTTATCAGTTTTGGACCATTTTGGTTTTTGTCCCGTTGTTGGCTTGATGCCCCATTTGTTTTCACCTGATTGCCTGATTGTCTAATATTCTGGCCAGACAAAAATATAATTATTTTTGTCTGGCCAGAATACTGGGTCCACCTGTCCCTGTTTCCTGACATCAGCAGTGCCAACGCTGCCACCGTTCCACAATTTACGTGCAAACTTACCCAGCGGTTTATGAACACGTGTGATTGTCTCCGCCTTAGGAATCATCACACTTGTTTTGTTGGGAATTCTGATCTAACCTCGTTTTATTTTTCAGTGAGAATGAAAAAGCTTGTTATATGATTGACTTGCATTTCATGCACCTGGGTGCACAGACTGTTGCACAATTACATCTACAGTACATGTAACTAAAACAGAGGAAAATTCAGAGCTTACATATAATTGAGGTTGTTTCCATCGAGGTGTATTACATTTTTGTATGATTCTAAATGTGATTTTTATTTTTATTTTATTTTTTTACCCGATTTATATCATATATGCTAAAACTCATGAAAGAACATCAGGTCCAATGCTCCTTGGGCTTAATAAAAGGACATGTTGATTGAATAAATTTGGGTCGCTACCACACATTTTCATAGCAGGTCAAAGCATTTGTGTGGATTACCGCACATTCATGCAAGGTTGATTCATGTACATGCCAAACCGGCCATTGGATGTTGCCCTTGCGACCCAATCCCTAATAAGTATACAGTTATGGATGGATGGAGTCCTAATTTCTTCCTGGCTAGACCTTGCATTTTTATAATTGCATATTAAATAGCAGTTTATGTCTATTACTTTAATTTCACAATATTCATATTAAATATCCATATGTTGGAATATGTTAGAAAATGTACTGGTTGTCACAGGGTCTCCTGATATTCAGTTTTTTTGTAAAAAGAAAAGAAAAAAATAATCAAAACTTTAATGGTTTTCCAAAAATGAAAAGTCCATACAGACTCTAACTCAGAAAAGCATATGCGTAAGTAATAAAAAAATAAATAAAAATAATACTATCTTAACCAAAATATGTTCTCTGCACCATTTATTTTTTCTTTCGGAACTGTCTTCTGCACGAAAAAAAAAAAAAAAACAGTGATTTAATTCATTTCCTCAGACTGCTATGTTTCCCTAACGACTGCAATCATGACCTTTAGGTGGATCCTGCTGCTCTACGTCTTCCCACACGGTGCTCTCTATCCTCTTGTCTACACATTAATTTGTTCTTATGAGAATCAAACCTTATTATAGCTGAAGGTCACACAATTATCCGCCACGCGGAGAGTTCACCTACAGCTCTGACTTCTTCCCTGTATGAGACCAAGAGAAGCAGAGTTGCCACAGTGTCATCAATGGCGCTGATGAAATCCAAATGCTGGGAAACCATGAGCCGAAATGTATTTCCCAGACTAAAAGTGTGCATTCTTAAAGTGGTGCAGGCCAAGTAAGTGAAAAAGCTTCCTCGTGTCCGTGGCTTTGTGAGATCCCCGCTGTATTTCTGGGAATGTTTCAGCATGTATGCCAGCTAGGAGAGAGGGCTGTAAGAGAAGGAACAAGAGTGTCATATCCATTTGTAACTCCCGCTGTGATGTCGGGATGCTGGCGGGGGCTCACCAACTGTGCACAGTGACATTGACGGATGCAGGTGAGCGTGCAGACTTTCTCACACTACGCTCATCTGCGACGATCCGTCTGTTTGTTGCTCCTTTAGAAAACCACAACCGAGGGTGACGAAGACGAGGGGAAAAAAGGTGAGAGCAAAGTGGGGAATAAAAGTTTTTCAGAGAAAGTGATGAGAGGAGGGGAGAGGGAGGTGGAGTGACAAGCCCACAGAGAGTCAAACAGATGAAGAGAGCACTGAAAAGTTTGTGTTTCCTTTCTGCTTGGACTCAAACTTTTTCCTTCAATTCTCTTTAAATATTAAAGGCTTGTAATTAAAAGGTGTCGGAATGAGACGCCACAGGGGGCCGGCTGTATTGACCTAGGAGTGACGAAGCATCGGGTGCTGTAGGAATTAGATCGCCTGCCAGAGAAGAAGCCGGCGGAGGAGGCGGTGCACGCCGAAATCTTGAGGAAAATGTGTCTGGATGTCGAGATGTTTTCATCTGTTTACGTCCCAGCAAGAGCCCCGCCAGCCTCCAGGGGAGCGGTGACAAATCTGTGCAAGAGCTCACAAAGCAAGAGAGGTGTTTCTGAGCGTTTATGGATTGCTTAATTTGTTTCACTGCTCCACAAGGGATTGAACCCTTACTGAGGGATGACTGGCAGGTAAGAAGAGAGGGGGGCGGCACCCTGCAGAAGCATGCAGTGTTGTTGAGGTCCCCCTCCGCCAAAATCACTGTTACATTTGGAATACATGGAAGGAAATTGTTATGTTGGATCTCTTCATGTTGTCTGAGAGCTGCTCATTGTTTTACATGGTTGCTTTGTTATATATATATATATATATATATATATATATAGATAGATGAGAAAGCCTGAGGGGTCTCATTTGGGGCCAGTTCACTTACCTGCTTTCTAAAATGTCGTATGTGTTGTAATTGTTCAGATCAAAGGCAGTTACTGTAGTTTTAAGTGTTCTTGTAAGACGTAACATTTTTGTCTCCCAGCCATCTGTGAGCAGTGAAACAGGCTGAGATATTGTATTGAATCCTCACCTTCATTAATCATACATGCCTTTGAGTAAATTCACAGCTCAACAGATTTAATAAGAGATGTGGTGATAGGCCCAATCAGTCTATGTGGCTCGTATATACCCTGTAAGAGAGATCATTATGGAAATTCTCAGAGGAAGGTGAACTTTAATAACTGTTCAAAATAAATCAAGAGGCGATATTAAAATTGACACGCGTTTCACCCCCTCCAGACTTCAGGTAGAGTTTGCAATTGAAACAACAGCCAGCGTCAGAAACTCTCAAGCTATATTGCTTCTTGGGAGAGATTCTGATTATGCAGGTTAGAATATTATGTGCCACGGCTTTGGGTAATCGTGTAGTGCTGCAGCTGCACTACTACTGCAATAAATCACAGTTTATGATAATGACTCCGAAGGAAATCATTGACACCTAGGCATCCGGAACACACTTTGCAATGTTCATGCATATTCAGCTTCAACAACACGCTCGCTCTCTTCCGCCTTTGCTTCAGAGTGAATTCCGGCTCTGCATATGTGATAATGCGAGAAGATGTAAATCGGAGGCAGACGGCTAAATGCAGGTGACCTTTCCAAACAAATCTGAGATGACCTTACTGTGTTTATGCAAATGCAAGAGATGACATATAGTTTCAAAGGGCAGGTCGAGCCACATTTGGAGAGTATCATAGTCTACAGGATTTCACTGATACATGAACATCAAGGTAATATTAGGTGTCCTGAACCGGATTTTAGGCTGTTTATTTAAAATATCTTCGAAATTACTGCCAACCAAACTGGTCTGAACGAATTGGCTGTAGTACAAAGGAGAACATTCTAAAACCCAGTGTTAACGAATACCCAGTGACTGAATGTACTGTTTATAAAGTATTGATTACACTATTCTTCCATATGTATTTTTTTTAATAATTTAGAGGTTCTTTATAAAATCAGTATTTCATCTCTTTAAAGTACTAAAAGAGATGAAGAGAAGAAAATTTATCTTCACAATTTTTTATGTGAATATAATGTAACATGCTTCTTTATGTATCTATTTATTGTCTTATAATGGAATTTTTATAGTAGTGTTTTATGTGTGAATGCAGTGTGACACATAGTTTGGACTATGTAGCAGCCAGAGTCTGTAACCCAAATCAAATTTCCTTTGGGACAATAAAGTTAATCTAATCTAAATAGAATTTCTGTACATCTCATCCTTTTCAACCAGTCCTTTGTGCTGTCACCTGTGTTTTACGTCCATATCTCAGTGATATTTCCAAATCTGCCAACTACCTCAGATTCACTCATGTAAACTGTGCATTTCTAAAAGCAAAAGTCTTGGCAGTTTACTGCTCTGCAGCATGCAGGTGAGTTTATACCCAATGTCAGGGAGGACAGATATCAACAATGACCTTGGAGAAGCATCCCATCAGTCTGTGTAGGGAATTAATACCTCACAAAGTGTATTTGGAGGACTCAGAAATGCTTTAAAAAAAAATAAATAAAATAAAATTATATATATATATATATATATATATATATATATATATATATATATATATATATATATATATATATATATATATATATATATAATATAATATCCTACGAGCCATTTTTATCATCATGAATGTTTTCAGCACAGCACAATTAGCGATAGCCTGATCAAGAATTATTATGTCAAAGGTTAACCACTCTCCCAGACAGCCTAAGACCAAAGCTGGATAGTGATCCAAAACAAAATGTGCAATAGAAACAAAAACGCTGCATTTCCAGACTTCATCCAGACTCAAATGCAGCAGTGCGAGCTCTGGATGAACTGGTGCAGTCACCTTATAATGGCATCAGAGATAAATATGAATGTTCCAGAATGTTCCATCAGCCACACCTGGACTACAGTGTTTTTCGGTGGTAAAAATCTTTTGCATGATGCTCCTGATTTATTCAGTTTGGTCATATTTTGCAAATGTACCGTTTTCAGCGGGAATATTTGTTGCTTATTTACTCAAGCTAACTACCACCTGCAGAGACTGAGTCAGAAAAACACTGGGGGGGAAACGGTAAAGAGGTGGCAACACCAGACTGGTAAATCAGCCTGCTTTCTGCAGCAGCACGTAAACAAACCACTCAACTGAAGGCCATTTTGTTTCCACCTGCTGCATTTCCTCCTTAATCATGGATAGAATGTAATGCAGGTAATGGGGCCTCTACAGATGTGTGTCTTTGTGTGTGCGTTTTGTGTTACCCTGTGCTAATCTCAATCGTTACCTTATTATTTACCTCATTACCACATGCGAAAGGTTTTTAGGGAAATGTGATGAATGACAAACATATAAATTGGAAATATTCATGCTCCCATTTGACAGTTACTGTATACTGCTGTTACAATGTAATTCATTTTTTGACACTCAGAAAAGAATGTTAGTAGTTATTCAAGTAACTGGAGTCTTTTCTTTTTAAATGAGGCTTTATTCCTCCATTGTCAAACGCAGCTGATATAAAAAAAGCTCCCTGACCTGTCATGCTTTCTTATCATCACAGACTTACAATGGGGTTTTAGAAGGAAAAAATAATACAGTTTTTGGTTTGGTGACTGCTCAGCCCTCTGGGGATTTGATGGAAAAGCTGACAAGCAGTGACAAACTTCTAGTTCTGTCCCTGAAGGTGCTGGGGGTGAGCATTAGGTAGCCAGAGTGATGGACCCTATTTCAGTCTCAGGGAGCTGATAAGAGCAGGATTCTGAATCACACATTTACAGTCTCAGTTATTAAAAAGCAGGGTCACTTCACTCAGACAAGCTCTTCAGATGGAGATGAGGAGCTGCAGGGAGAGAGAAAAAAAAAGATGAACCCAGGCATGGCAATTTTTGTCTTTACTAGACTCTGATTCCAAGGGCACTTTACTGTTCTATTCAGGAAATCTCTTAATAAAATGTAATACACTGTGCTTGTGTTATCAACCTACACAGTTCTGTTTTATTGTGATAATTGTTTTACTAATTAAAATGGCAAACTTTTTTTATTTTTCTCTTTCTTTTTCACAAAAACAAATTTTTAAATAAAAACATGGTGACTGTGATGTTTTTGATCGTCACACCACACAGAATGGGAAGCTTTTACTGGTGTACAACTACAAAATTTGAAAAACAAACAACAAGAATACCACTTTCATGTCCGCTTCAAGACTTTCTTGTAAGCAGAACAAAAACCTTAGCTCATTCTGGTCATTAGCCTGATGAATATTTTTTTCTCTATTCAAAGAGAAAACTATTTTAACTCGGAAGATTTTGTTCTCATTCACGTTGTTTTTGTATAGATTTGTGTAACATCACATTGATTTATTTTGCTGATGAGCTTTAAAAGAGAGGCAAAAAAGTCTTTATTCAAATCAGAAGGAAATTCTTTATTCCTGTGATGATCCAATAAAATTGTGGTCCTCCAATTTGAATCCCTTTACTGCTCTCTGTCTCATCTCTTTGCATTCCAGCACACTTACAAACAACAGGCTGAAATCACTTTAGGTTACCACAATTTTATTCACTTCAACCTGTGTGAAAGGGTTGCTGTGCTTGCAGAGGAGTTCATTTATCCATTTAGAATATCCCTATTTAGAATATCCCCAAGATCCTGATTTGTGACCAATGCAAAACTGGATCAATATAACTGCAGAGAATTCAGCCTCATATACTTAATATACACTGTGCAGTGATGCTGTGCAAAAACACCAAGCCGTCATCATAACTGCAAATGTCTGCAATACTGCAAAATGGTTTAAAATCAGATATGGTATATTGTACATGAAACAGTTCTGTGTAGCTCCTGTTGTAGTTAAAGTAATTTACTTGTGTTAAATAATGTGAAGAAAAAAAAATTTAATTGGTTGCCCAGATAAAGTGAAAAACGGCAATATTTCTGCAGTGTTTTATATGTCAGGATGATATTGTCACAGTTTTTTTAAGATTGAACCACAACTTTGTTTAGTGGGAGGGATCACACACAATACAAGGGGCATTTTCTTGCATCACCTTTAGGTTAATTCCTTCTTTAAAGAAGAGAACACCATAATCCCACAAGGGACTGTAATCCGGAACAAGTAAATGCCTCAAACGACCCTCCTCCTTTGCTTGAAGCTGAGTTGGGGCATTCCTAACTTTTATCTTTTCTATGACTTTTATCGTTGAATGTGACTATAGTGGAATTTGGCAATCAAACCCACCAAGAGATTGCTTCTTAAACTAAGATTTTCCAAACCTGACTCTAGCCATATGGATTTCGCTCCGCCTAGCTCCACTCACATCTATCTGGGACCTCTTCATAGGAATTGCCTTTTTTAAAGGCTGGGCCTTATCAAAAATCCTTGCATATGATTGGATAAGCCACTTGTCCGTCATCTTTATCGATGTGCTATTTCAACCACTCACACCGAAACTAACCCGTGACGCTGTGAGAGCGACGCAGGAAAAAACAATTTTTTTTTTTTTGTGTGTTTGCGGGTCTAGTAGCACGCGTTTTAATGACAGGCGGCAAAGCGCCGCGGGTTGGAGATCCCGGGGTGACCGCGTCGAGGACTAAAGGCCTCCTAACATGGTTAGCGCTAACCGCTAACGTCCGCTGCGGATGCGCCCCGGAAAACAAAACTTGCCAAATCCGGTCGGGAGAAGGGCGAAAACATCGTTTCCACCAACAAAAGCCTTCAGAGCCGTTCTCTGATGTTCTTTTAATGAAACAATATTAGCATACCTCTCAACTTTTGACGACTGTTGAGAGTGAGATTGTTGTCGGGGGGGGGGGGGGGGGGGGTGCTGTTGTTCGATTCAAGACGGTCACTATTTTAGACGGACTTTGCTTTCATGTTACAGTTTGTAATAACACATGACGACTTACCATTTAATTCGCACACAACACGGACCGTACAAGTGTTTCACTTTGGATGAGGGAAACTTGTTTGCGCGGCGGCGGTCCTTGCAGCTGTGTTACCTCTACTACTGGACGTGCGGAAACCATTGTACCGCAAATTGGTTCCGCCATGACGCGAAGCGTCCGTACGCGTGCGTTTCAAGAGTGAGATTTTCATTGTAAGATTGAGATTTTCAAAGTAATGCGTGTGAGCGTGTGCAATTGATGAAATGCGTGTGTCACACGGTCAATGCGTGAGAGTTGAGAGCTATGAATATTAGGTAGATTGGACAACACGGAAGAAATAGCAGCATCAATGTTAATGCTTGCTTCCTCAACGAGCCGCCATTGCTATCAAAACAGTCTCACATCATGGTCGCTTCTCCACTACGTCACATCTTTGAAACTCCAGCCCTGCGTCCTGATTGGCCAGACCATAAAATTGGTTGGAAAAATCACTCTCTATGGGAGAGGTCCATTTATTTAAGCACAAAACATGTTTTTTGTGTTAGATATTTAAACCCATGCCTGAATATTTGACTCAAGACTATCTTAGTAAAACAATCCATGTTTTTTTCCAAAGCAGTGTTTAGAGTTGATACCTTGATTTGATGCTTGCATAGATGAACAGATTAGGAAGGTAGAAACACAAGTCATTTATGGAAACAGCATAACTTAGTTCCTGTTATTTGTGAACCACATTTAATGTTTAATCTTAACTATAGGTCAGGCACATTTATTTTTAACTGTCTTATGAGCTGTGTCGCATATTCATATTGTGTGTTCAAGTCACCATTGCGTTTTCCCGAATTTCATTAGTTGGGAGATTTATACAGTTAGAACAAGCCCAAAAGTAATAATAAAGTGTTGACCACCACAAACAAAGCCCTGAGGTTATAAAGTGATGTATTATTCCTCTCATGCAGAGCTGGAATGTCGCTGCCACTTTTCTCAGAGGCGCCGAAAGTACATAATAATGTTCTTAGTTTCAGTGAAACCAAATGGCTGAAAAATGAATTATGATTTTATATCATGGAAGAAAAAGATATACAAGGAGCTACAGAAAGGTCGGCTGCTGCTCTCGTTGTGAGATACCTTAAAAAAAGTGACCCACAGAGCTGTGCATAGTTGACAGTTACCTTGAGTTAAGAGTTTCTTAAAGAAGTAAACATCTAGCTAATAATGTTTCCTTTCATTTAAAAAGTTAAACTGTAAATAATTATTTGATTTTATTTCTATCTCTAATCAGTGTAGGTGGTCTCACTCAGTTTCACCTCGCTCTGCCCCATACTTCTAGATCAAACAGTTCCCCTAAAACCTCACATTTTTTTGTGCAGACACACATTAGAGCTGCACAAGGTCGGAGGAGATATCGTGTTGCTGATGCAAGAAATCCCCTCGTCAGACAACCACAAATATCACAGCAGGAGAGGCCACAGACGTCAACTGCAAGCACACGAAGGGAGAAACCTCAGTGAACTTTCCCCACACCCAAACAGCCTGTGATTGATTTTCTACACAGATCTCTAAACGGGTGTTACTCTCCTATCTGTAACCGTAATGAATTTCATTATAAAGCACTGGAACGCAGACGCAGGCACAGATGGAGATGCCGGCCAATGTCAGGGCAGAGAAAGGAGGAGAGAAAATATGAAGACAGGGAGATGAAGGCGGGGTTGTCATTCAGAGTCTGTCTGTCAGCACTGACAGCACATCTCCCCGCCGGCCACATACTGAAATAACAGCCAACTGTGGAGCAATTAGAAATGATGCCTTACTGCTTCCAGGCAGCTTACATACTCCTCAGTATGCTGCAGTGTCTTCCTCTTCTGGAAGTGTGCATTGTAACATACACACTTGTAAATATAGACTTATGAGTTACCATCTTACTTCCTCTTGAAGCCTTTTGGAACCCTTGTGCCCCGTAACCACAGTGACCAAAGACATTCTGAGGCTCAGGTTGTATCCAGGGCACAGTGAGTCAGGATGCATGATTGGATGACTCATTGCCATCTTGGGGCTAAAACAGCCCTTTTGTCATTATCTCTCATTCTCTCCAAGTCTGTGTATCACTCCCTCCTGACTTAGTCCTTCTGCATTTATCTGCACTTAAGCCTTTTCTAGGTGAAAACAAAACAAATGAATAAATGAATACACTGGAGGTGCTTCCAGAGCCCCGGGGAAGGTTCTTCCTGACACCACTGATAGGTGTTGTGGCATTCTGTTGATTTGCTTACTTTTCACATATACTTTCCTCTTTTATTTGTTTCCCATAGAGGTGAATGGCAGCTCTATAATTTTATGGTCATAAGTATTCATAGGGTGTCACTTCAGAAACGCAGGAAGGGAGTGATGCCAGTCAATCAGTCAAATGATATCTTGCAGAAAGATTATCCTCCATTTGTAATCTTTTAATTTTTCCCCAAGATTTTAATCACAAGAAATCAGTTTAAAACTTAACTCAACTTTATTAAACTCTACCCCAGATTTTTTATTGAATTATGGAAACTGAATATAATATATTTGCTAAAGGCTTTCCAGCCGTCATTATTTATGAAAGTATGAAGCAGACCAACAGGATGCATGGTAGTTATACTGCATCAGCAAGGTCTCTCCCAGACAAATATTTCAAAGCAGACAGGGGTTTTAAGATTTGTTTGTTTAAGCTCTTCTGAAGAAGCATAAAGAAATGTGCTGCATTGAAGAATGTAGTCTCAGTGATCGGCCAAGAAAACTTAGCGCAGCAGATGAAAAACACACCAAGCTTATGTCCCCTCAAAAGAGGAAGATGTCCAGCAGTGCCATCAGCCCCCAACCCCCAGTGGGATCCATGTAGACTCATCAACTTTACAGAGAAGTATTGGAAGAAGTTGTCTTAGTAGAAGATTTGCAACCACAAAGCCATACCCCTGAAATAGAAACAAGGCCAAGTGATTAAACTATGCACAAAAACATATGCTCTGATAGCCACTTATTATTCCCATCAGATCACTAACAATCAGTTGATAGCCTGATGGTCCTCTTTTTTGATGTGAACCATCACTGTTGATTTTTACACGTAAACTTGTAGATCCACTAATCAAAGGCACTGCTTATAAGGCCGAGTTTACTATGTCTCTCGGTGAAGAGACAAAGAAGAACCCTTCCAGAGGACCTGCCCAATATCTTTTTTTTCTATCTGGATTATTGAGATACATCAGGCCAGGCAGATCTTTCTTTCTGATTCATAACTCCATACCATCAGCAATGCATACAACTGAACCCAAATTTTTACTGCAGCAGGACAACAACTCCTAACATACAACCAAGGTCATTAAGAACTATCTTCAGCCTACAGAAGAACAAAAGTTCTGGAAGCGATGGCATAGCCATCACAGAGCCCTGATCTCAACATCATTGTGTGTTTCTGGAATTGCATGAAGAGACAGAAGAATTTGAGGAAGCCTTTGTCCACAGAAGATTTGCGGTTAGTTCCCCAATATGTATGCAATAACCTACCAGACTGAGTTCCTTAAAAAAATGGATGTAGGTATGCCCAGAAGAATTAAATGCAAATGGTTGTCACAGAAGATCTCGCTTCTGGTATTTCACTTCATTTTGTCAATTGTTTAATTCCTGAATTTACATCCAGTTGTACAAAAAAGTATTGTGTTTTTGCTGTCAATCAGATATTACATGATTTAGATATTATTCATTTGAACATCGCACCTATGGAGGACCAAGTCTTCCATATTTAAAAATAAATACAGAAATACTTAAATGCTCAATAAATAAATATGCATACAATTATGTGCCACCAAAAAAACAATAAACAAATAAATGTAGATAGAAAATAAATTATACAGTGAGACAAAATGTATATATCTCCTTTAATTAGCCGCTTTATTTATTCATTACTTATTTTTTTAAGTATTTATTTATGTGCATGTTATAATATTTGTGTCTGTTTTATTCTTTCTTTGTTTTTTTGCCCTATTTATTTCTCCGATGCTATTTATTTCTGTCTGTCCTTTTTACATTTCTGTCTGTCCTTTTTACATTTCTGTTTGTTGTTTTTACATTTCTGTCTGTCCTTTTTTACATTTCTGTTTGTCGTTTTTACATTTCTGTCTGTCCTTTTTACATTTCTGTTTGTCGTTTTTACATTTCTGTCTGTCCTTTTTACATTTCTGTTTCACATTTTTACATTTCTGTCTGTCCTTTTTACATTGCTGTTTGCCGTTTTTACATTTCTGTCTCTCGATTTTACATTTCTGCCTGTCCTTTTTACATTTCTGTATACATTTCTGCCTCATTATGCAAATGAGGAGGGGCTGTGTCTTAAGGGCTCAACTTCTTCCCATTGGTTGGTTAGCATTTTACTGCGTCGGTCGAATCTACATGGCTGTTCCACGACATGAAGCATTGTTTAGTAATGTCAAACTCAGAAGGCAGACGTGTCCGACCTCTTACGGGAAGCTGCTAATAGACTGGAAGAATTAGAACGCTGTACATTTGGGATCTGAAATGTTTTTCGGTGGTTTCAAATTCGGCTTTCCAGATCAATAGCTCATCGGCGAATGATTTATTCTACAAAGCAGACACCTCTCTGTAACCCCAGCAAGGCAGACACTGAGCTACAACCGTAGTTTCCTCAAAACGAGTCTTAGTCCGTGGGCCAGAATCTGTGGGACGTCTCCTTAAGAAGTTTCGTATGAACTGTCAGACGGCAACTTTCTTCCACCGGGAAAAGTTGCTACACATAACAGTGATCTCAAAACACCAATGTTCCCACGTTTTCACTTGCACATTAATACGTTATAGCTGATAAAAAATCTAAACGGTTGCGCTCCGGTCCGAGAGGTCACGTGATTCAATTTTTGCTGCTCAGCCAATCAGATCGCTGTATTGTCAGCTGAGTGCGTTCAATGTATAAGGTGTTGTGAACATTTGTTTCCAGACGAAGAAAGCCCAATAATAGCATTTTCTGGCGCCAGTTGGCAAAGATCTTCATGGCAAGGAAAAATAAATAGCCCAGACCATCCATCATCCATTTACTAACACGCTTATCCCTGCTGGGTTCGGACCGGTGCCGATCTCCAGCTGTCAATGGGCGAGAGGCGGTGTTGATACCTGTCAAGAAAGCTTCTGCGCTGACCATTTTTCTGACTTGTTTAGATTAAAAGCGTTAAAACATAGTTTCTGTTTTGGGAGTTATTCCTTCAAAGAAGGTTGTATCATTAAGTGAGTGTTTGCTTCAGGGAAAAAGAGTTGGGGTCTTCCAAGGTGTCTAACTGCCGACAGAGGGTGGTAGCTTTTGGGGCGTCGTGTGTCGGTGGGCAGAATACTTTGAAGACCTCCTTAATCCCACCAACACGTCTTCCATTGAGGAAGCAGAGCCTGAGGACTCTGGGTCGGGTTCTCCCATCCCGAGTCGAGGTCAGCAGCACACCACCCCCACTATAAACAGTGTTGGTACTGCACCGCTTCCCCCTCCTGAGAAGCCAGATAGTGGACCAGAATCGCTGCGAAGCTGTATGGAAGTCTTTCTCCATGGCCTCTCCGAAACTCTTCCCACGGCCGAGTTTTTGCCTCGCCGACCAGCCAAGCCGCCTACCGCTTCGACTGCCGGTACACATCAGCTGCATCCGGAGTCCCACAGGCCAATAAAGCCCGGTAGGACTCCTTCTTCAGCTTGACGGCTTCCCTCACCGCCGGTGTCAACCAGCGTGTTTGAGGGTTGCCGCCACAACATGCACCAACAACCTTGCTGCCACAGCTCCGAATAGCCGCCTCAACAATAGAGGCGCGGAACATGGTTCATTCAGACTCAATGTCCCCCGCCTCCCTCGGGACGTGTTCAAAGCTCTACCGGAGGTGGGAGTTAAAGCTCTGTCTGACAGGGGGACTCTGCCAGACGTTCCCAGCAAACCCTCACAATACCTTTGGGCCTGCCAGGTGTGACTGGGTTCCTCCCCCACCATCGAAGCCAACTCACCACCAGGTAGTGGTCGGTGGAGAGCTCCGCCCCTCTCTTCACCCGAGTTTCCAAGACATGCGGCCGCAGGTCAGATGAAACAACAACAAAGTCGATCATTGAACTACGGCCTAGGGTGTCCTGGTGCAAAGAGCACATGTGGACACCCTTATGCTTGAACATGGTGTTTGTGATGGAAAATCTATGACGAGCACAGAAGTCCAACAACAGAACACCACTCGAGTTCAGATCAGGTGGGCCATTCTTCCCAACCACGCCCCTCCAGGTCTCACTGCCATTGTCCACGTGAGCGTTGAAGTCCCCCAGAAAAATGACGGAGTCACCAGGAGGGGCACTCTCCAGTACCCCCTCCAAGCTCTTCAAAAAGGGTGGGTAATCTGAACTGCTGTTTGGCGCATGAGCACAAACAGTCAAAACCTGTCCCCCCACACGAATGCGGAGGGAGGCCACCCTCTCGTTCACCGGGGTGAACCCCAACGTGCAGGCACCGAGATCAGGGTAAACAAGTTTGCCCACCCCAGGTCGGCGCCTCTCACCAGGGGCAACTCCAGAGTGGAAGAATGTCCAACCCCTCTCAAGGAGACTGGTTCCAGAGCCACAGCCTGGAACCACCCCTGGGGGTGCGTGAGCTACCACTACGGGGTGCTGACCGTTTTTTTCCCCCACACACAATAAAGATTCCTTTTGTGAAGCTCAAAATTTTTTTTATTTTAATCAATAAATAAAAATGTATTGTAGACTTTATTGCTAAGGGCTGTTGCACACTTACTGTTCCTTTAAATCAGATTACTTTGGGGTCATACCACAAGAAATGTGTGGCTTCCGGGGAGAGGAGTCGTGATTCGAGGGACTGGCGGAGTAAAAGCTTAATTTCCTCTCTCGTTCGGCCTAAAATAAAGTATTAGCAGCAAAACCTCAGTCTGGTGTATGGGTGTCATAACGGAACGATACATTATTAACACAAAAAATGCATTTATTTAGAGGAAATCTTCTACGCTTCATTTTAAGATGAAAAATCTGCATTGTGCTGTATATGTGCATATGGCTTGTGGTCTCTGCTTCAATAATTCTTGCAAATAGGCTCAATTTAAACCGGTGACAGGCTCTGACGCACATGTCACGCACACCGCCGTCGTTACCGCTTGTCCTGGGGGGATTAGTGGTGATAGACGCAATTTCTTGACTATGCTCATGCACAGATCTATAATACTTTTCATTGCGATTCAGACTGGCACAGACTGCACCGTGCCGAGGTGTGTTGCTGTAGGCGTGTTTACCCGCTGAAGGTAACCGCTGTGAAACAGTCAGAAAGATTTCTCTAATTAATAACATCTTTATGGAGTGCTAGACTTATTGTTACTCTGTGCTGCTTCACCAGTTCTCGCTCGCTCGTTCGCTCGTCACACAAATCGGACACAAATCAAACTGCTCTGTGTTTGTATTTGGTGGCGTAAATTGTGTGTCAGACTCAGATTTAGAAGCTTTGTTATGACATTTGAGTTTTAACTGCAACTATTTTATATATAACTTTATATATAAAGTAATCTGTGTGTGTGTGTGTGTGTGTGTATATATATATATATATATATATATATATATATATATATATATATATATATATATATATATACAGAGAAAGAGAGAGAGAGAGAGAGAGAGATAGATATAGATATAGATATACCTGTAATGTTGCTCAAGGGGATTTGTTTGTATTGTAATGGCAAAGAGAAATGTTAACAAGTGCCCATTAAACGTTTTGTGAAAAGATCCTCTAAAAAAAAAAAAAACAGAACGTGCAAGCGTACCCGAAATTCAGCCGAACACACAGTTATGTCAAAAATGGGTTTATTGAAAAAGCAAAAACATAAACATGGGCTCGGATGGGCGACGAAGCAGGACCCTGAGAGGCCATCGACAACTCAGATGAGCAGCCTTGAAAAACACCCTTCAACGGGCCTGGAGCTCGGCATTCAACAGAACTGGGCGCACCCACAGAGACTTGAGCAGAGGCGTTCGCCGCACCCACAAAGACTGGAGCAGAGGCGTCCACCGCACCCTAGGAGACAGGAGGAGGGTGTCCGTTGCACCCTCAGAGACAGGAGCAGGGACGTCTGCCAGACCTATGGAGACAGGATCAGGGGTGCCTGCCATACCCATGGAGACAGGAGCAGAGCCGTCCACCGGACCCTCTGAGACAGGACCAGGGGCGTCCGCTGGACGTCTGCGTTGCCTGTGTCTGCGTGCTGCAGTTCTGCCTGTTTCTCCGTGAATCCCAGCCGTTAGCTCTGCCCGTTCTGGTGGTTCCCTGGTCTACATTGACTGTTCTGGTCTTCTACCTGCATCCTCTGCCTGACTGTACCTTCAGCCATAACTCATCTGCCTAGTCTGTTTCTGCTTGTCTGCCTCACCTGCGACTACTTATCCTCTTGACAATAAACCTTTTCAACATAACTCTGTGTCCGGCTGAATATCAGGTTCACCAGCAGTAATCATTACAGTATGTACAGTAGATCATGTGCTTGTCTATGTAGAAGAGTGAAATGGTGAGTGGTGGCATAGTGGTTAGAGTAGCACGTTTGCGTTCTGAGAACACTGCAAGTACCTGGTTTGAACCCTAAAGAACGCCACCATGGGTCCCTGAGCAAGACCCTTAGCCTCAGATTGCTTCCCCTGCTCTGTAAAAGCCACTGCATGAAAAGTGTGATTTCCGTCCCCGTAAACGACCGGAGATCTCCCTCATTTTCGGTAGTTGACGACAATTTGCAACCCCACGCTTGTTGCCGTTTGTCAGTGCCACAAATTGTCGGAACCGGACAATGACGTATGTGGAGAGCTTTCAGAGTGCTAATGGTCCTAATTAGCATATTAATGCAGTGAAACCGCGGCTGGCCAGGCCTGCCTTGAATATCCTTACTCAGTATTGGATGAAACCACTACTTTCAAACAAGTAAAATCACTCGTGATTGGTTGGCAGATCACCAGTAACAATGTGTGTGTGTATATATATATATATATATATATATATATATATATATATATATATATATATATATATATATATATATTATGCTGTATATTCATGTTATCCTATGTAGGCTACTACACTATTATTAGGCTACCATCAAGGACATGAATGAATTTATAGAGGAAATGAACATTTGCCAGAAAGATGTTTATGCAAAGAAAGAGCTTTATTAAAACAAACACAACTATATACAACGCAAGGATCTGCCCACACATGGGTAGTGGATTATCCAAAAACTACAACTCTGTGAACTGTCCATTTGCCTCCTCGGGATTGTAGATAACTGGCGGCGTTCTTTCCGAGGCAGGTCCGTTGTGCAGACGCCTACTGTGCGTGGCTCTTTACTTCGACGTCGCCTCTAACCGGGACTGCAGCTTCACACAGAGTTCAGAGAGATCCGGCCTACGAAATGACGGTGGCCGTACAATCCATCCAAAGACCCCGCCACTAACGCCATCTTCTTCGTCAGACATGAGGTCTACGGTGGCGGACTTCAGGAGTTCCTCCTCGTCATCCGCTAGTACACTCTGTCTCGATTCCAGCAGCTGTAAAAAAAAAAATGAATCAGTACTGTGCGATGGGATGCACGGTACTGCATCCCATCGCACAGTAAAAAATCCCAACTTTTTAAACCCCGCGGGGTTTAAAAAGTTCACCGCTCACGAGCTGTGCGGCGCGACGCTCGGACGAGACCGGACTGCTCACACTGTACGTCGTGTCCCCTCTGGGACCGCTCGCTGTGGTGGCAGAGGCAGGCGAGCGACGGTAGGTGACAGGGACCCAGAGCAGGGGTTCGAGCCCAGCTCTGGCGAGGCCCGCAGGAGGCACCGGGCGTCGGGGGAACGGAGGGGAGAGAGGAGGGACGAGACGCACCGGCGGCCGCGCGGCACGGCAAAGCCTCCTAATATTACAGTGTTTCATCTCTCTATCATCCCACATCCATACCCCCCCCCCCCCACTGCTGCCCTTCAAACAAGGTTTTTTTTCTTCCTTTATCCCACTTTTCTCTTGTCTGCTTCTGTTGTGACCTTTCCTGCATTCACCGCAGGCTGCTACTCTCCCCTTAACGTCAGTCATGTCCAAATATGCGGTAAAACTGGATCTGCAAAGTATGCAGCTTTGCATGTTTCTTTCTTTCACAGTACATGTTTTAGTGGAATAGATTTTTTCCCCCCTCGCAGTTCATTGAAACGTAATCCTGCTTAAAAAAAGAGACACAGTTCATTGTCCCCAAACAAACACCTACACTCCCTGTCCAACTCTCTTTCATCCATCCACCTCGGCACATGCTGACAGCTTGTCACCTCGGTGATGGGGCTGCACAGAGGTGACACTGCGTCTGTCACTCTGACAGCTGGCATTTCAGAGCCATCCACTAACTACAGAACTCACAGTGCAGGAAATAAATACAAAGAGATAGATTGAGACATAGAGAGAGGAGGAAGCTTGTATAAAGCAGAGATCAGCAAAGCAAAATAAAACACGACAGGTGGACAGTTTTGCTTTATATTTCCACCGGTATCTTACTCCTGTCCAGGAAGATCAAGGTAAAGCTCAGCCTGCTGGAAAGTCCAGAGGAACATTTTTACCCACACAAGGGCAAATTGTGTTTGATTGAAGGATATGTTTTTTCTGACAAAGATTAGCATAGATTAGAAGAATGCTTGAGTTCTAAAATTTCCTTTGTTTACAAAGTGTATGTTGATAATGGAATACTGATTAGGATCTCATAGTCCAGTGGAAAAAAACAAAAAAACATTGTGAACACAACACACAGGGAGAATTGCATTGTTCATCCCATCAACATAACAACGTATCTGCAAAAAGTACAGAACACCCCTCCTGCATGTTGCTCCAGCACAAGAAAAAAAGAGCTGTTATCACTCTGAGAAAACCTGTGTGTGAGAGGCTTACTTTAAGAGGATCTTACAGTGCTGAGGAGCTGTGTGCAAAGTATTGGCTTCTACTACACTGTGTGCCTTCTGCTTAGTGCAATGGATCTGCAGGATTCCAGAGCTCCGCTGCAACATGCATCCTGCAAAGAGCTATTTTTCATAACCTGCTCTCTGTATATCCATGCCTGGTAGCTTTTTTAGCATGTGTGCAACCAGAGTTAAGAGATTATGTATTGCACATTCTCCAGGACTAACACAAACAGCACTTGGTTTCAGTGTTACACTATGGCATTTATTTTGGTTAGTGATCAGGCAATACATATATGGCAGTCTATTTAAAGTCATCCATCTGATATATCATTTGGCTCTCAAGTCTGTGAAAATCCTGAACATTGATGAATTAATAATAAGAATAATAAGAATAATAAGTTTAGTCAATAAGTCAGTTTAGTCAAGGAAGTGATTTAAGATTAAATTGGTTGGGATAGATCTACATATTTGTACAAATTTGTTGGCACTCCTAATTTGCTCAAGGGTTAAACAAAATTAATCTTTAAAGAAGCAATTTAATCTCAGATTAAAAAGGGACACATTTTAATTAAATACATTTTTACTTTAGCTTAATCAAATGTTAAGAACAAATTGTTAATAAAATCACCACACGGACAATTATTGGTACCCTTAACTATCTTTTGAGACCAAATTAAACAGAAGCATTTTTAAGTTCATCCTGCGTTTTTAGGATAGCTTTTAGGTAAGTAATGTATGACCTTCTGTTTTCCTGGGGTATAAATATGACGTAGCATAAAGACGTTTTTTAGCCACTGGCAGCAAGCTGGACAAGGAACCATATCTATCTTGTCACCATGCTGAGGAAATGGTATGGTAGGTGAGATAAAAAAACAGAGGAAAGCTCACTGAAAAGAAGTTTGTCAAGAAAGACATAAGTTGTGTCAACCAGTCTCCATAACAATGATAATTAGATGGTATCTACATACAAACCGGATGTTGGATGATGGTAGAAAAAAAAAACTTTCTGCCCTGTCATTTCAAATTTGATATTTGATGTTTCCCTAACTCTACTTTGAATTTCGTTAGATCTGTGTGCTTTGCTCAGTTAATATTAATGTTGCGCTTTTTAGCAGCAAACATTTCAATCTGAAAAACTCACACGGAAAGAAGAGACAATTAGAAGAATTTTATTGATACAATATTTTAAGACTTTGGCGCTCAGACCTCGGCAGGAAACATTCACGCTGAATTATACTTCAATATGCATAAGCAGGTGTATGAGAATTGGGATATTTCCCCCCAGACCTGAAACTGGTGGTGGAGTGGATATACATGAAGTTGGTTTAGTCCATAGAGGCTGGTTTGCGAGATGATCTACTTGAGCTGAATTGTTATCAGGTCACGCAGTAGACTGCGTGACCTGATACCAATGCCTCACTCGGGGAACCGAAAGATAGATGTCCAACTTGGATAAACACAGGTTTGCATGAACTGTCCATGATGAGCAAGCATGAAGCGACTGTGGAGAGGAAAAACTCCCCTTTGGGAAGAAACCTCTTGCAAAACCAGGCTCAACAATGGCGGCCTTCTGCTGGACCGATTGGGATGTGACGGGGAATTCCGTAGGAGTTCGGGGAGGAATTACACTCTGATAGGGACGAGGTTGTAGGATCACCGTAGGAAGCCAGACAGAGCTCATTACGATGGTGGAGAAGGGGATGTAGGTGGGTTCAATCAAGTCATTAGAGTCCAAATCAGACATTGCACAGCCACTGCTTGCTTGCTGGGTAGAAGGCTGAGATGTGGATTTGAGGCTAATTAGTCTCTGATTGGATGGAGGTAGGCAATAGAGTTTCTTCAATTGAATTTCCGCTTAAGCTCCATTTCAGGTAGGTTTGGTATAAAACAAATTAATAGGTAAAAAAAAGCCCCTTGTGTCCACTATTAGGTATGGAAGAATATTTATGAGGAATATCTGACCCTGTAAGAGTGACTTCACGAACATTTGGGAATATTAGATTTTCAAATGAAAATCTGGTGGTTTCTTCCAGAATTGGTAATATGTTTTTGCCAATTATTTAAAAAATATGACCAAATCAACACGTCAATCTTTTCCCATGACTATCTTGGTCTAAATCTTAAAGAAGAGATAATGGGGGACTGTGGATTATCCAGTGGGATTGTCCAGATGCATGGTCAAACATTGCTGTTTCTTTTCAACTGTTTCTACCAGAATATTAAGCAATGTCTTATGTGAAAGAGGCAACAATTACACAATCTATAATTTTGTTAAAAATAATTGTTTCTCAACATGATTTTTTTTCTCTTGTGAATAGTAATATTCAAGTGAAAGGTTTGATTTTCTTTCAAGTCCTTTATCTTTACCTGGGGTGTTAAGAAATGTGGTAAGCACTATATATAAAAACAGCTTAAAAAGACTGCTTTTTATAACCTTTATATAAACAACTTTTTTAGTTATTTTAAGAAGTAAATGAATCAGGACGATTCTTATGCTGCTTTTTTATTGATTCTTTGGACAGAAGGCTTTGTTTCTTGAGCCCTAGAAAATTCTGAATATATTGGAGCTAGGACACTGACTGCTTATAAATCCATCAACCTAAGTTCCGATAGTGCTGTCTTTCTTTTGCAGTCCCTGGCTCCAACACCGCTAAAATACACAATTAGCTAAGAATATGGTGCAATGTCAGTGATGTAAAAAAAGTAACAATCGAAACTCAAAAGGAAATACTTTGGTGTGATTCATAGTTAACATTAGTTTTGTATTACCACTGAATTTGACATACATTTCAGCATTGCCAAATAAACAACCATCCTGCATTAACATCAAAATACCAGCCTTTAGAGAAAATAGGCAAATGGAAATAAACACATATGTGTACATGTGAAGCTTGGTTTGTATAAAGCAAGCATTCAATCATACCCTTAGAATTTTTGCAATTATCACAGGCTCAACTTTAGATGTAATATTTAATAACTAAATCATGTCAGGTACAAAATACAAAGAGTGCTGTATAATTTGCCATACAAACAATTAATTTTACAATGTAAAAAATTAAATCTGTTTTACCTAAACAGATTGTCCTAATCGTGGTGTGTGCATGTGAGTTGTGTGAGATCTTCCCGAACAGAGGATTTTTCCTGGATGGCGTGGCCGCCAATTTAAGGTCACACAGCTGTCTGCTGTTTCCCCGACCTTCGGTCACGAATATGCTTATATGCATTTAGGATAACTTCTAATGAGTTCAAACAGGAAAAAGATTGTTCCATATGAGTCTTGCAAACACAAAGTCATGCGCTAACTGCAGCAGGGATGCTATGGCTAACTGCTTTCATACACTTTCGCTCTGTGCAATGTACTTAATTTCTGGCAGAAGGTCTGTGAGGATATAACTACGTTCTTGGTGTATCATGTCCAGGTTTCACGTTGATTACTAGTCAACCTCACTGACGTTGAAATAAAAAAAATGTCACATGCTGCATTTAGCTCTAACCATCGGAAAGAAGACTGTGATCACAAATTAGAAACCCCCTAATAATCTAAATTTAACACATTACACAAACTTCCTGTTAGGTTATGGAAAGGATGTCTGCTTCTAAGATGAACCAACTGGCAATATTTAAAGTTCTGGCTCTGCTAATTAAGGGAATAACATAAAGCAGTGTTGCCTGGCATTGTTTGCACTGGCAGTAGTGGCACTGGCATGATGTGGAGCTTGGGCTCAAGGCACCATTTGGTCTGCTTTTCAGGGGTGGGGTGGGGTCTTGCTTGTTGGGAGCCTGCCTTCGTCCAGGATGGGTGCATTGCGCCAGTGGGGCTAGGGTAGTCTCTGGCGCCCTGGCTCCTGGTTGCATGTTGGGGGTTGCCAGTGGGCTTGGTCCCTGGGCTCTGCCTGTGCATGGTATCGGGTCCTCCACGTGTGGGTTAATATCATGCCAGTGTGACCTGATTATTAAGGAATTGGGAGGCAGTGGAATGCACATGGGCACAGTGACTTTTCATTATATTCTGAATTTACTAAACTAAAAAATTCAGAAGACACAAAATAGACGATTATGGAGAAAGCAGAGAACAAAAAATACATAAAGAAAGTAGACCACATTGCCCTACTATACATACTGTTCCTTTTGCAAGTGAGAGCATTAGGATGTAGGGAGGGGAGACCAGGGTTTGGGATATGGTCACTCGCTGGCAGGGGTCTCCCACAGAATCTCTCCAGGTATCCAAGTTGGTTCCCTAGTGTGTAGGACTTGGGATCTGGGCTGTGTCTAATGTGTGTAGGCTGTCCGGAGCAGAAACTGATGTCTTTTCATATCCCGTGTCCCGTGCAGGCATTTTTTTTGGGTAGGAGTGGTAGTCCTTGTGTTTCCCCTATGTTTCTGGCTCATTTTAGCCCATGCTTAAAACGCAAACTCTGCACACCAAAGGAACAAATTAGTGACAACATCTTTTTAAAATATAAGAATTGATTAACAGAAATAATTCAACTTCAAAGTAAACATATTCCAGTCAACAACTCTTTAACTGGGCCAGTGAACCTTATCTAAACATACTAAGCAAAATTAAGATTGAATAAAAATGAACTTTGTACACACAAAAGAAAAAAAGGACAAATAATAATGGTTGAAACCATTACCATAAAATTATTCAATCATTTTACAGTTCAGTGTGGATGTTTCTTTTTTGAGAACAAAAGTTCATCTTAAATAATTTGGTATGATGCCAAATTAGTTTTAACCATTTCAGAATAGTGATTGGTATGTGTTCAAACCCATTTCACAGTGCAAAACAAAAAGATAGATAGAACATTTTGGAGGAAAATGTAATTTTAAAGAATGATTTGCCAAAATAAAATAATCTTTAGGACATTTGATATGTGACATTATACAATGATTTCTCAGGAAATTCAAAGATTTCAATTGATAATGCTTAAATGCAAAGGGGAATTATTTAGAGACAGACGATTGACAGGTGGAATTTAATTAAATGATATCCGGTTCACCAGTAGCTAATAACATCCAATTAACTTAAGCACATCTTTTTTAAGTTTCACAAAATACTATTAATCAACATTAATGTTCCTTAGATAATGGCCGACTAACATTTGCATAATATTATTAATGATTGTAGAGAGAACAAAAACAAAGACTATGTTTAAACAGCTACAAAAAAATACAAAATAAGTAAATAAATAATAATAAACAGCTACAACCAGTAGTAGTTTGCACTAGGCAGCGAGCGTTTAGTGTTAGCAGCTAACAAAACATTAGAAAGCTTGTTCAATGGACACTTTCGTCATATGTTAGTGTAATGAGTGGATTGCAAAACAAAAGTGTTATGGTCCCATCATTGATAAAAATCCTTTTGAAATAAAGTTTGTCATATCCTTCTAAATACAACCCAAGACAACCAAACATTGCTGTGAAACCTATTAGCGTTAGCTTCCGAGCTTGGCTTTAAAACACAGTAAAAACACATTGGAAATAACAGTACCCAAACTGTTTCATCCAATCTGAATTTCCCTGTTTTATCTGCCAAATCTCATCATTTCATGTTCACTGTTCTGGTGACAGGGAGTTGTCTGGTTTTTGGCACGCATTTCAGGGAAGTTAACAAGCCCGGACCAGGCTGGAGGGTGACAAAGCTACTTTCAGCTTCTCGCCAGGGTCACTCTGTCAGGCCACTTACAATGTGAAAAAGGGGCGGTGCTCACTCTGTTTCCGGGCGCTGTGTGGCCCCTGCTATGTCTCCAGTGTGGCTGCACTTGGCTGCCCTTGCTTTGGACAATTGTGGAAGAAGAAAGCTGCTTCCCACAAAGGTTCTGGTTCAGCTTTTCCTACAAAAACTGAAAGAAAGATTACAGGCAGCATGTTTCTGTTGTGGCTTCCTGCTTCGGTCAAGGATTTCTCAAGATTGTACCCAACTCTGGTCCAAGTAGAATTTTGTTTTAGCCAGCAAAACAGACACTGCTGAAGCCCCGTGCTGCTATGGATCATAACAGCAGGAAAAGAGGGAGAGTTTGGTTCAGACAAATGCTTTGTAGGACCCAGGAGGTGTTCAAGTTACTTTGCTATGCCTTCAGGATTGTCCTGACAGGGTTTAGGTTAAAGGGCTATAATTGTGTGTCATCCATCTAATGCTCATATTTCTCATGGCTGTGAGGATAAACATCCCCCCACCATCCTTAGATCTGACAAGCAAGATACTGTTCTCAGTTTTCACTAAATTCACTAAGTGCACTGAAGGAGGAAGAAGACTGGTGAGTATCCAAAGCCCCATTTCCACCAGCACCGGTCTGGTGCGCTTGACTCTGCTCCATCCGCTTGCGAGCATTTCAGCAACAGATTTTTTTTTTCAGGACCACCATGGGTTTTTCCAGCCCTTCTCAGGAGCAGGGTCAAACCGAGTGCTCTTGAGCAGAGCTTTCTTTAAATAAATTTTTATTTTTCATTGGCGATCAGCATTTCACAGGTATCAATACAAGATATATAGTTATTCCACAGCTGATACCCACTTTTTTCTTTTTGATTAACAAAGAACCAGAAAAAAAGACATACCCTTGTAACAATAATACAACCAATAATAAATAAACAGGTTGTAAATGATAGGATGATAATGATAATTAAAATGAATGTGAGAAATAAATATTAGGTAAAGATACAGTAAATAGGTACACAAATAAAAGATAAATAAAACATATAATAATATAAAGGGAAGTGAAAAAGGGAATATAATAGGAGCAATAGCAATAGATAAATATATACAGGATGCTTAGTGTGCTCTCTGAAAAAAGCAATAGAATACCATAAAAAATTAAGAAATTGGACGCATCAAATTGATTTAATTATGGTCCAGAGAGGTTATGGTGTTTATATTTGTGATACAAGGTTGGCATCTTTGTAAACAATTTGGTGTTGAGCCTATCAAGGAATATAATTTTTTTTTCAAAGACAGAAAATACATTAAATTACTCAATAATGAAGTAGCAAAAGGAGTGTTTGGGCTTTTCCAATGTGATATAATATGTCTGTGGGCTATGAGCGAGGCAAAAGCGACAACATCCAAGTTTGTCTTAGTGAGACTAGTTGGAATACGAGGTACCCCAAAGAGGGATATCAGTTGGGTTCTAACGTGGCGTTGAGGACTTTATTTAACGATCTAAAAAAAAAGACCAGAAATTGACTAGCTTGGGACAAGAAAAAAAAACATATGAACATGGTCTGCTGGAGACAAACTACATCTATCACAAATATCAGTTGTGTTTGGAAATAGCCTGTTTGTTGTGAAAATAATTTTGTAGAGAACCTGAAATTGAATTCAACTGATACGAGAACATGAAGAGGTAGAATTTACCCTAAAAAGTGCCTCCTTTCACCACCCATCTTTCAAAAGAAAGCCAAGCTCCCTTTCCCAACTATCCCTGGTCCTCACAGGGGAAGACATATTTAAAGAAAGTATCAGGTCATATAACACTGATATTTTACTATGAGCTATTGAAAGAGAGAGTACCTCAGTGGTAAGAGATCTTGTTGCAGTTTGAGAGAAGGATGCAAAGTTTTTGCAGGCATAATTCCATGCTTGGAAGTACCGAAACATATGGGATTGGGGTAAATTATATTTAACACGGAGATCATTAAATGTAGAAATAACCCCTTGAATATAAATCTGAAAAATTAACCAGACCCCTCTTTCTCCACAAAGTGAAAGTGGGGTCTGTATTGGAGAGGGGAAATAAATGATTGTTACAAATGAGGCCCAATGGGATGGGTGTTGAAAGTTTGAAGTGTTGCCTGAATTGTTTCCAAATTTTCAAAGGGGAAAGTACAATTCGGTTTCTAATATAACTAGGATAATGAGAAGCTTGAGGGGGCAAAAACCAGAGCTGCTAGAGATGATGGGAAGCAAGAAGCATCTTACGTTATGCACCACTCCAGGCATGAATTTTTTTCATTATTGGGAGCCCAATAGTAAAATAATAAGTTAGGCAGAGCAAGGGCCCTATCTGATATGCCTCTTTGGAGAGATGTTCAATGCACCATTGGGTTCTTACCGGCCCAAATAAATGTTGAAATAACTTTGTCTAACATATGTATAAATGGTTCAGATAAAACAATTGGAAGACACTGGAAAAGAAACAAAAATCTTATAAGAATATTAATTTTAATATAATTAATTCTGCCTGTCAAACAGAGAGGGAGAGAGTCCCAGCATGCCAAATGAGTCTTGACCGACTTTGTAAAATTATTTTAATGTAGTAAGGGGAGGGAGTTAAAAGTATTAATACCTAAATAGCGAAAGTTATCATGAGCCAATCAAAATTATCAAAGTGCATCTGATGGGATCTGCTTAGCTGCTAGGTTCACTGTTAAACACTCACTTTTACTCATGTTTAGTTTATAGTCTGAGAAAGAACTGAAGGTTGTCAAGATTTGTAAAATATCATCTAACTGGGTCAATGACATATAGCAACAGGTCGTCAGCATAGAGATATACTCAATGTTTCAGTCCAGCTCTATTGCTATGGCAAAAAGCAAGGGAGACAAAGGGCACCCTGGGCATGTCCCTCTTGATAGAGGGAAATAATCAGACCTTTATAAAGTTAGTTGTCACACAAGCAGAAGGGGCAGAGTAAATAAGTTGTAACCAAGAATTTTAGAAATTTAGACCCAAAGCCAAATTTCCTCAAACAGAAAACAAGTAATCCCATTCAAAGGCTTTCTCCGTGTCTAAATATAAAACCATTTTGGCAGCTTGGGATTTGTTAGAAGATAGCACAATATTTAAAAGTCCTCTAATGTTAGATGATAGTTGACGACCTCTAGCAAAGAGTGTTGATTTAAATAAATTATGTCTGGTAGACAAGGATCCAAACACCATGCTAGTACTTTAGTTAGAAGTTTTACAAATTAATTTAATAAACTTATTGGTCTCCAGGTGCTACATTCATTAAAGTTCTTGTCTTTTTTAGGGATGAGTGAGATTGAAGTGTAATTTAAGGTTGGAGGTAGAAAGCCCTGTTTCATTGAATTATTAAACAAGTCTAATAACAAAGGAGCAAGTTGGTGGGAAAACTTAGTATAAAAATCATCCGGAAATCCTTCTGGCCCTGGAGCTTTGTTATTTTGCATTATTTAATTCTTCCAGCTGTTAAGGTTTTTCCAACTCCCCTTTAATATGATGATCTATGGTAGGTATATCTATGTTATCCAGGAAATTATCCATTATGTTCTTATTTACAGGAGGTTCAGACTGATACAGATTAGAATGGTAGGAAGCAAAGATGGAATCTATTTCAACTGGGCTGGTAGTTGAGGAATGGGACGTATCATACATTTGTTATTTAAAATTTGAGGCTGACTGACGTTTAAGTTGGAGGGCAAGGGCAGAATATTCTGTGGATTCCACAGCAAGTAAAACAGCCCTGTCTAAGAACCCTGTCTATAAAAAAAATAGTCAATGCGGGAATAAGCTTGATGTACTTTGGAGAAATAAGAAAATTCTTTTGAGAATGGGTGAACCAGGCGGCAGGCATCTATGCAGCCCAACTGATGATAACGTCTTCGAAGTGGCGGAGGGGGCAAATTTTTTGGGTGAGACTGGTTAAGTTTGGGGTCTGTTAGTAGGTTTAATTCTCCCCCTAGAATGAGTGTACAAGTTGGGAATTTTTGGAAAAAAAGGGAAGTTTGGGTTATCCCAATTAGGAGCATAATCATTAATCAATACAACTAGAGTTTGATCAAATGTGCCACTCACTATCACATAATGCCCATGTGAATCAGATATGATCTGATCAGGAGACAACTGGATATGTTTTGTTACAAAGATAGCAGCACCCCTGGATTGGCTATTGAAAGCTAAATGGAATATTTGCCCAACCCACGGTTTGCACAACATGCAACAGTCACCCATATGTAAATTGTTCTCCTGAAGGAAAGCTACGTCAATGTTAAGACCCTTGAGGTGAGAAAACACCTTGGAGCGCTTTATTTGGCCCCAGAATGTTCCAACTCATAAGCCAAATACTAGACCCACTCAAACCTCTCTGTGAGATACTTGAATTAACCATTAATCACTTGTGAACGATAATATACATATAAATCAGTAAGCATGGTAGGAAATAAATGAACATCCTGGTTAGAAACCAAATTAGCAGTACAGTAGCATCCAAATTTAGATAACTTAGAGAAAGCAACCCAAAAAAACATATTAGTAAATACACTCACCGGCCACTTTATTAGGTACCCCATGCTAGTAACGGGTTGGACCCCCTTTTGCCTTCAGAACTGCCTCAATTCTTCGTGGCATAGATTCAACAAGGTGCTGGAAGCATTCCTCATGGAGTTTGGTCCATATTGACATGATGGCATCACACAGTTGCCGCAGATTTGTCGGCTGCACATCCATGATGCGAATCTCCCGTTCCACCACATCCCAAAGATGCTCTATTGGATTGAGATCTGGTGACTGTGGAGGCCATTTGAGTACAGCGAACTCATTGTCATGTTCAAGAAACCAGTCTGAGATGATTCCAGCTTTATGACATGGCGCATTATCCTGCTGAAAGTAGCCATCAGAAGTTGGGTACATTGTGGTCATAAAGGGATGGACATGGTCAGCAACAATACTCAGGTGGGCTGTGGCATTTGGTACCAAGGGGCCCAAAGAGTGCCAAGAAAATATTCCCCACACCATGACACCACCACCACCAGCCTGAACCGTTGATACAAGGCAGGATGGATCCATGCTTTCATGTTGTAGACGCCAAATTCTGACCCTACCATCCGACTGTCGCAGCAGAAATCGAGACTCATCCGACCAGGCAACGTTTTTCCAATCTTCTATTGTCCAATTTCGATGAGCTTGTGCAAATTGTAGCCTCAGTTTCCTGTTCTTAGCTGAAAGGAGTGGCACCCGATGTGGTCTTCTGCTGCTGTAGCCCATCTGCCTCAAAGTTCGACGTACTGTGCGTTCAGAGATGCTCTTCTGCCCACCTTGGTTGTAACGGGTGGTTATTTGAGTCACTGTTGCCCTTCTATCAGCTCGAACCAGTCTGGCCATTCTCCTCTGACCTCTGGCATCAACAAGGCATTTCTGCCCACAGAACTGCCGCTCACTGGATGTTTTTTCTTTTTCGGACCATTCTCTGTAAACCCTAGAGATGGTTGTGCGTGAAAATCCCAGTAGATCAGCAGTTTCTGAAATACTCAGACCAGCCCTTCTGGCACCAACAATCATGCCACGTTCAAAGTCACTCAAATCACCTTTCTTCCCCATACTGATGCTCGGTTTGAACTGCAGTAGATTCTCTTGACCATGTCTACATGCCTAAATGCACTGAGTTGCCGCCATGTGATTGGCTGCTTAGAAATTAAGTGTTAACGAGCAGTTGGACAGGTGTACCTAATAAAGTGGCCGGTGAGTGTAAAGAAACAACAAACATTTCGCCCCAAAACACTTAGGCCAATATTTAGACTGTGAATCATCCAACAAATTTCTTCCTAAACTCTTCATATCGGAACAAGGCGAGTTGCAGGACTGTAGGATTGTATATACAGACAAACATAAATAAAATCACACGTAAAGTCACACCACTGTCCATGCTACTTAAACACTGTCCACATTTAACTGGAGATGGCATGGGAGTAATATGAGGTAGTGCTCATTGTTTGCGGTCCATTTCAACAGTGTAGTCGCACCTTAACTCAAGAAAGCCCAGGAAAACAAAATAAAATAAAGAAAGTGGTCCCAAAATAATCATTAAGGCACATACATCGTGATAGCCTGTGTGTTCCTCGTAAAACCGCTCAGCTCGCTCCGGGAATCCAAGATGTGTGTCACATCATTAAAGGTGACATGCAGCCGGGCAGGGTAGATCATGCCGAATTGTATCTCTGTCTTTCAATTGGTTGAAAGCTGCTCTCCTCTTGGCTGCTGCAGCACTGAAGTCCTTGTAAAACTTGATGTTATGACCCCCAATAAGTCATATTGTGGTGTTCCTTTTCTCACAATAACACTCTCCTTTTATCAGTGTAGTGGTGAAAACTCCCTATCACAGGATGCGGTCCTTGATGAGGTATGGGTCTGATACTACGGTGGGACCAGTTCAATTCAGGTGTGAAGTTTGACAGTGCTTCTGCAGCTACTTCCTTGAATACATTTACTCATTCTTGCACAGGTTTAAAGCGATATTAATTGAAACAAGTAGTTACACCAAAAAAAAAAAAAAAATCTTGAAAGAATGACGTACTTAACAAAAATTTCACAAAATTCTACGGAGGTATTTTCTCACACGTCCATTCTCTACATTTCCAAACCAGAGGTGGAGCGAAGTTTTGACGTGGACACACTGCTTTTCAGTGATTGGCCAAGGGCGAGGAGAAGGTTTTTCTCCAAGGACGTCCAGAAAAATCAGGGACATTAATATTAAGGGCCACTGTGAATGAAGTGGGTCAAACCGAAATATAATTTTACTATTTATAAACCATGAACCACCCCTGAAGGAAAAATAACAGAAAAAGGATACTTTACATTTCTACACGCAGACACACTGTATCAGATCCACAGATATACCAAGGCTTTCTCTCATTTTACACACACTGAAGCGTGTTAAGTTTTTTCTCTGAAGGGTGTTTGGTTCAAAAATGTGTTTACGGCCACTGATCCATCCACTGTGTGCGGTAGAAGGCAGAGCTGCTGTCTGCCTTTCAGACTGAGAGCAGCGGTGGGAGCTGCAGGCTGCTCAGCCCTCACCCAGGTAAATCGTCCACAGCTGTCCGCTCCTCTGACCGAAGATCTCTCAGCGCAAATGTGCAAATTCCAACCTATAAAAATTTGTGGTGCCAGATTCATCTTTGAGGTGAGGGGCTTTGGGGGTGTTTCCTCACCTTGCACTGTCTGTTTGTAGGCACCTTGACTGTAAGGCACTAATGTTCAGTTTTGACAAACAGTAATGGTCATGTGTAGCTTTTTAAACACGATTATCAGAACAAGTTGAACTTAACAAAAATTTTTTTTTGGAATGAAAATACTTTATTCAAAGAATTGCAGTCATCATTAATTTAAAGGTACTCTTTTTCCTGAGAAAGGAGTGAAAATGTATTTATCTGTGTTTATCAGTAGTAAAGTGCGTTTTAAATTATAAAATAAACCGTTTCACTCTGTAGTTAGCTCTCGTCATTGCTGTTCACATGTCTATGGTGCTGAAAATGCGGTCATCTGTCATTGTTTTCCAAGTAATTTATTAGGACTGATAATTATTAATAAAATCAATTGCTTTATAATGACAACACTAAATAATATACACTGGTGCAAGGACACAGTTTGGTATTGGGGTGCAGAATCAAACTTCTTAAATGGGAGATGGTGAATAAAGAAAACTATCAACATCAGTGGTCCCAGCAGTTGTACGCACTGTGCCTAGCCTACTGGATATTGTTTTGATTTTTTTTAAAAAGTACTTAAGTGTAAAGGAATTTTGTGAACATTTTCCTTAAGCATTAATGTCACTGTTAAGTTGTGCATGTAATTCCAATAATATTTATAACTTCAGTATAAGATGTGATATAAAAGTAATGTGTTACATTTTTGTATGGTGCAGTTTAACTTTGCTTGGGTTTCTAGAAGATGGGCTGTACATGGCTCGGCTGGGGTTGCCAGGTAAAGGGTTGGAGTCAGCTGTGGTTTCTAGGTGAGGGTTAGTGCCTGCTGATTGTGATTTAATAATCAGGAGGTTTTTGAAAGGGCTAATTTTCCAGCCACCAACAATGTGGATTGTTTGTTTTAGCACTTGGACTGTCTCGAGAAGCAATGGAGAGTCAAATGGAAGTAGAAAACATGCGAAAAGGGAATGTTTAATAATATGTCACGTTTAAGCTGTACACCAGAAGAGAAAGACTTATCAAAATGGGAAAATATTGTGTTGATAGATAAGGCGTATATGGATAAAAATATGAATGTACCAAACAACACTGGTGATTTATTTGATTCTATGCAGGGGACGATTGCCTTCACAGCTTTCGGAAATCAGCTGTTTAAAGTCTATAATTTTTTTTATTTTTTTTTATTTAATGTTCCTAAAATGTTTACCTGAAGTGGGAGAAACAGTGCATTCCCTGGGTGGGTGGGATCTGTGGCAATACACCTGCCCTTTTCTGGATATTGTGGACCCTTAACTTACCATGCTAGTAGAAGGTTGGAGTTTTATTTATATATATATATTCAGTCCTTAAGCCCTGAACATATATATATACACAGCAAAAAAACAAACAAACAAAAAACTGTATATCTTTTCAGAAATTGAGAGAAACACAAGACAGAAAATAATAAGGGAAAAGGCACTCTGCTTATGTTCTACATGTCACAGACATCTGCTGTAGTCTTTGCGCTCTAAACTAAGAATCAGGGTGATTATACAGAAGCCTTTTATACACAAAAAAAAAAACATATATCCCTGACTGAAATTTCCTAAACCTATGTTGAAGAACATGTTAAGACCTAAAGCAGGAGTCTCCAACTTCAGTCATCTAGAATAACTGTTCTGTAGCTTTTACTGCAGGCCAGGTCACTACGTTCTGGTAATGAGCCTTGCTATTGGGTCCAGGTGTGATGGATCAGAGATTAATCTAAAAGTTGCAGAACTGGGGAAAGCTGGTTACTTCATACCAGCAGACCCCTGGTTTTGTCAAGTCAAAATGTGGGATGCATATAAACTCCTACCAAAGAAGGATGCATGCTGAAACTGTTAATACAATTTCCCAGGTTGGTAAGACAGGCTGAGGCAAGAGAACTAGGTATGACAGGTCTGGGTATACTGTGCTCTCTCTTTATCATAGAGGCAAATTCAGGTTCTCCAGACTTATTCTCCGGTATGGGTGATTCCAGCAGCTTCTCTTTGAAGGTGTTTCAAGTGGAGTATTCTTATGATGGAAAAATAGTCAAATATTTGAGGTGACATCCGGGAAATACATTTATACAGAGACACTGGTGGTTAGGAATAGATATTTAATCTCAATGACAGGTTCAACGAGTGAGCTTGATTTTCACAACCATGACAGACAATTAGGCATTGGAATCAATGAGCACAATGTCCCAAATAACCAGAGGGTCAAGATCAAATGAGCTTCAGTTGTTACTGCCTACAGAAGACAACTGCTGCACAGGAAAGGGAGGGGCAGAGAGAGGAGAGAACCCTAAGCATCTTCCCTCAGGATCATGACAACCACAAAGTGTTAATGCTACCTAGATCACAGTAAAATAATAAAACCTGTACAAGTAGAAGTTGTTACAGTACAGCAATGTGATTCTGTTCCTTTAAATTACTGGAGGTTTCTTTCCTCTAAATACGTTCAATCTAAGACTGAAAGGAGTGAAAAATAAATAACACAGCGACAAAATAATAGGTAAAAAAAGAGCCTGGTAAATGTCTTGCAAAATTGGATGCATGTCTAGCAACACCTAAAGGGAGCTGCTCAGGCATTAACACTGAAAAGATGGGGCGGTTAGGACATTTGAAATGATCTGAGGTATATATAAAAGGCTCATCGCTCTCAACAATGTAAAAGATGTAAAAGTGATACTGTAAAACATTAATGAGGACCTCAGTAACTGCTGGAAAAGAAGTGCTCCAGGTGTTGGTAGATTTATGTGTGGCACATACAGTACAGGAAGAGGAAAAAACTGTATTAGTAATGGTATGGCTGTGGAGGAGTGTACACCCTTTACCAGAGTGCTTTGTGTTTTGTGGCACATACAATGAATAAGTAAAAAAAAAAAAAAAAAAAAAAAAAAAAAAGGCTTGACAGAATTAAACAGTCTTGTACTTCCCAGGCTATTTGGATTATCCAGCCAAATATGTTTTAATAGAAGGATCTGCAGGAGTGAAAATGCAATGTAAAAGTATTTAAACCTTTTCGAACTTTTCCACATTGCAATTAAAAGATTTAATATTTATTTCATGGGGAATTTATGTGATAGACCAATGCGAGATCAAGTCAAGCTGTGCTGTGATATGAAGTTATACCCATGCCTTGCCTACGCAGAGACAAACACGATACATGTTCATAAACAATTGGGAAAACAAATGTTTTATCCACAACAGAGGGCGCAGCTCAAATTAAAAGGCTGTCGTAAGTATGTTGGTTGGGCCCATTAGTGGTGCTATGACACTGCCAAAAAAAACCATAAAAACCACTGAGCATGCGATAAACAGATAATATCACTCCAGTAGAGTGACCAGATGCCCCTGATTTCCAGGGACAGGCCCTGTTTTGGATGACCTGTCACTGGCAAAAGCTGTCCACGGAAATGTCTCAGATTTCAGTGTATCATGATGGAGTAAAAAAAGTTTAGCGCAAGAAGAGGTATTTACCTGGTCCTGCTGCTGTCCCGACGTAGTAAAGCTTTGCCGAAAGCACCTTTCCTGCTCCCCCATTGGCGTTGCAGTTTAGCCAAAATGAACCAACCCCCAAGCAGAGATTCTGTGCTTAACAAAATCAGAGACGTCCCCAGTTTTCATTAGAGAAATCAAATCTGGTCACCTTAAGAGGGACATACACTGGCTTATGGGTGTGTTTTTTTTGTAAATTTACACCAGAGGCTGCAAAGTGTGCTTCACAGCAGCATGATTCTGCAGAGAGAAGAACGTTCATCTTGGGTAAGTAATTAAAGAGAGACAAATTATTAAAGTATTATATGGGTAAAGTATTAAATTATTAGTAATATATCCTATGTTTTAAACTCGTAAAAGTCTGTTTCTTGACTATATCTGATTACAAATAGCATATTTTAGTTTGTTAACTTGTCAGAACTACATCATCCATGGCACTTTATTTTTGACAACTCTTATTTTGGGATACTTCTGGAAATGAACACGTTTTCCTGTTTATTCCCTGCTAAACAGGAGCGTATACGCGTCTGAAATTAGAACTTCAATCTTATTTAGCCGTTTTCTAGCGATATGCATCTGATGTATATGTATTGACTGTTTAAAATGAAAACTTAACCTAAGCATAGGATGCACGTATGCTGCTTTGCTGTGCTTTGCAATGCGTCCAGTGTGCTTCCTCCTTAACACAGCTCTCTCCTGACAGGGAGAGCTATGTGTCACTGTCAGGAGGACAGGGTAGTTGGACTACACTGCCCTGTTTCTAGCATAAGGCCAAAGTAAACAAAACCTTTATATTGAATTAACTTAATAGGTTTACTGTTGCTAGCATGTACTCCAGGCACAGGCTGCCTTACATGAATGCACTTTTAGTTTTGACATTACAGTCAGGCAGTCTTGTAGAAAGCTAAGGAGTCCGATCAGGTTGTGACAGTGTACCGTAATGCTCTGAATAGCCACTGAGCGGAGTGGCTTCGTGTATATGGTGTATAATATTGCTCTCTAAGGAGGTGAATGTGTGCTACATTTGCAATGAATTTGCTTCTTTACTGAGAAAAATCCTAAAAATTAGAGGATAACTTTGTACTTCCATCATCAACACCAGAACCAAAGCTGTATTCAGCTGGAACTTTGATATCCCAAAATGTCCCAATTCAGCCAAATAAACCACAAAAGCTTAGAGGAGATCATTCAGCAGCTAAGTTCCTCCTCCTTCTCCCTTGATGTTCTACCCACAGCTTTCTTTAAGAAAGTTTTGCCTGTCAGTGTCTGAGTTGACTCAGATAATAAACACGTCCCTTATGTCAGGTGTTTCCCCCAGTCCCTAAAAACAGAAATTATCAAACCACTGCTGAAAAAGAAAAATGTAGACAAACTTCTACTCCAGAACTACAGGCCCATCTCAAACCTCCCCTTTATCAGTAAGATTATTGAAAAAGTTATATTTCAACAATTAAACACCTTCTTAACAACGACCAGCCACTTTGATGTTTTCCAGTCAGGTTTCCGCGCTCACCACAGTACAGAGACCGCCCTTATCAAGGTGTTTAATGACATCCATATAAATACAGACTGTGGAAGAACCACCGTGCTGGTACTATTGGACCTCAGTGCAGCATTTGATTCTGTTAATCACTCCATTCTGTTAGAACGCCTGGAGAACTGGGTCGGCCTCTCTGGTACAGCTCTCCACTGGTTTAAATCCTACTTAAAGGACAGGGAATCTTTTGTATCAGTAGGTAACTTTACATCAAAAATGACAAGAATCACACGTGGGGTTCCCCAAGGGTCCATTCTGGGTCTCCTCCTCTTCAATATCTACATGCTCCCTCTAGCCCAGATAATAAAAAATAACAACATCAGCTACCATAACTATGCAGACGACACACAGCTCTACATCACCATGTCACCAGGTGACTATGAACCAGTTCAGGCACTGAATAAATGCTTTGAAGAAATCAATGCCTGGATTTGCCAAAATTGTCTTCAATTGAATAAAAACAAAACAGAAGTAATATTATTTGGACCAATAGAGGAGAGATCAAAAGTTAGCACACAGCTTCAGTCACTTCAGCTAGAAACCACTGATTAGGCCCGAAACCTGGGTGTAGTGATGGACTCAGACCTGAACCTCCAAAAGCATCTAAAGACAATTACAAGTTTGGCTTTCTATCACCTGCAGAACATTTCCAGGATTTAAGGACTAATGTCTCAGAAGGATCTGGAAAAACTAATCCATGCATTCATCTTTAGTTGAATTGATTACTGCGACGGTGTTTTCACAGGTCTGCCTAAAAAGTGGGTCAGACAGCTGCAGCTGATCCAGAACGCTGCTGCCCGCGTCCTCACTAAAACTAAGAAAGTAGAGCACATCACCCCAGTTCTAAAGTCCTTACACTGGCTCCCTGTATCTCAGAGAATAGACTTTAAAATACTTCTGTTTATAAACTATAAATCCCTAAATGGCTTAGCACATAAATACATCACAGACTTGTTATCAGTGTATCAACCCTTCAGACCACTAAGGTCATCCGGCTCCAGCCTACTCTACATACCTAGAACACAAACTAAACAAGGAGAAGCAGAATTATTTCCTATGCTCTACTTATCTGAAACAAACTTCCAGAAAACTGTAAAAGTGCTGAAAGCCTGAGTTCTTTTAAATCAAGATTAAAAACACATTTATTTAGGATTGCCTTTGACTGTTCTAGTTAAACTGTTCTACTGAAACATCATTAGTTCAACTTTTTTTTAGTCCAACTGTTTTTAATGTGACAGACTGGCGACCTGTCCAGGGTGTACCCCGCCTCTCGCCCAGTGAATACTGGAGATAGGCACCAGCACCCCCCACGACCCCATGAGGGATTAAGCGGGTCAGAAAATGGATGGATGAACGGATGTTTTTAATGTTCTATTTTGTTTCTACATTTTATTCCTACTTGCTTTTATTCTTTTTTATATTCCTATATTTTAATCATGTAAAGCACTTTGTCTCTGTACTAAATTGTGCTATATAAATAAATTTGCCTTGCCTTACATTTAGAGACCAAATTTCACCGATAAGTGTTTTAAAAAACATCCTGAAAAGATGTCCTGCCCGATATAAAGTAATAATATGCCTCACTATACTGGATTGATACAAAAGCCTGACACTGGCTTCTTGGCAGGGTGCATTGTCTCTCCATGAAACACCCATCATGACAATAGAGGTAATCATTAGGGCATCAAAGTGGTTTGTTGAAGCAGTCTTTTGGAACAGTCAATTATATGGTAGGAAAAGTGGAAAAGGTAATTACAGTAAAATGTGATTTCAACTTTGTTGGACTGATATTTCCCTCATGGTGTTTGTGGGTTTGTACTGGTAATAGCTATATTTTGCCCTTAATATTTTTAGTAGCTACTAACTGAGGAGATTTTCCTAATTTTCAAACTCTTGTACAGTTAACAGCTAGAAAAAGTAACTGGGAACATCCATAATATAAATTCTGTCAAAATTGCACCTAATGTTTATGTTTTAATTGTTTTAAGTGAATATTATGTTAAAACAACATAAATATTTTGAAGTTTCAGACAAGGTTTTCCTAAATGCAAAATTTTTATCAGGTTGTGAATCTAAAAAGACCCTTTTACAGCAAGGACTAGCAACTGGCCCTATTATTAGTGAAAATGCTGCACACAGTAAAAAAATAAAAAAATAGCAATATATAAATGTATGGGCCGCTTGTTGTTTTAGAACTGAAGGATGTTAAAGAAAAAAGATGTTTAGCTTCCACTACTGCCACAGTGCTTTCCTTCTATTCTTCCATGTGTTAAAAAATTGTGTTGGCAAATTCCCAAATGAGCCCTGCATGCTAGATCATATCACAAGCATAAATGTGTCATGGATTTTAAGTGTTTGGCCCACATGCAGACACAAACTGAAGCAGGAACAGTTTTAAGGTGTTTATTTAAAGGCTCAACAAAGTGGAGAAGCACACGCTGTGTGCGAATAGGCGAGGTCTGAACGTCAGAGCTGGAACGACTGCGGGAAGAAAGAGGATATGTTTACAGAGGATCGAACTAGGGGGAAATGTTCCAGAAGCGGCGCCGCTTACCATTTGAATGGGGAGACCTGTCTGGGGGGAATGAGTGAAAAGGGAACTCTTTGACGGTAACTCTCTGATGGAAGGTGGTGGCTGAGTGACAAGAGGGCTGGCAGATGTAATGCAGGCGGGGGGCCCGAACAGCACCAAATGCGGCGGCAGGCAGGAGGAGCAGCTAGAAGAACCAGAGTGTAAGTGACGAACCAGGTGAATCCAGGAAGGGGGTTCTCACGCCCAACTTGGTACCACCAAGTGAGTGTAAGTGGAGATGCTAGAGCAAAATCTGAGGGGCAGGGATTCGGACGACTGGTCCTCAGCGCACGGAGCCAACACAGGTGAATAAATCCAAAGCACAACAGGGTAACACTCTGGCATCTTTTAGCTGTCTGTGCACTCCTTTTAAGTTCCTTGATGAGACGCAGGTGCGGGCCACGCCCACCCGTCAACTGCAGCCACCTGTGAAGTAGAGTTAGACAGTACGGAAACAGAGAACCCTGACAAAATGAGAGTTCAATATAGTCATGGCACAAATAAATATACTGTGTTTGTACTGAAACTGAGCTGTGGATAAATTTATATCCGGAATAAAATTTTAAGTATAACATTTATATTAAATCACACTGCAGCAATGTAGGAAACGGAAACAGATGGGAAAAGATTTATGTTCTCTTTTTAAATATCCAAGCAGATTCAAAGAAGTCAGGGAGGAAAATGCATGTGACCTGATGGTGGACAGCTGTAGAGTCAAATTATCATTATTAATCCGCAGAGGTTGCTGATGTGTGTACAATGTCGATCTATTTGTTTAATGTTTTAGATTTATTTTGTGTCCTTCCTGGCAATGTGGCAATAAAAATTGTTATATTAATGCCAAAAAGAGCCCAACAGATTTTCCTTTCATAAGTGGGGCCTTACTGATTTTATCATAGTACTCCGCTTTATTTATACATGCAAGAAGCTTTATTAGATTTTATGCTGGGAGTATTTCATGTTCAATGGCCACTGAAACAGGAAAAACGGAGAGAAACATACAAGATAAAATGCTAAAAGGGAGAAAAGGTGAAAGAGAAAGACAGAAAAAGGAGAAAACAATATAACATCCTCTGAGTCTGCTTCTACACCTTCAAAGAGAGATAGGAAGAACAGCAAAACCAACCAATAAGGTATTACAGGCTCAAACAACCAATGCCTTGATACAATCACTGACGAATAAACAGTAACATTTAATATAAAATGTATAAAGTGACAACTAAAAGACAATACTATGGGGTTTTCTGTAAAGAAGTGAATCCGTAAGTACCTGAATAAAAGCACGTGTAGATGTTTGCGAGAGAGCACGTGTGTATGTAAGGTTTTTCATAAGAAAAGTGCTCAATAGCGGTAGTGAGGAACCAAAGACCCCCCTTCCTCCCAAGAGCACCGAGACAGACGTCAGGGGAACCAGAACCCCAGTTGCCCGAAGGGACCCCCCAAGCAAAGTCGCCCAAGAGGGGCACACACAAGGAAAGCTGCCTCCCCCGTTCCAGGGAAGAGCAGAGATGAGCCCCAAGAAACCCCACAACAGCCACAACCCCGATGTCATATTCTGGGTTTTGTTTTGTTTTATGTTTGTTATTTGATTAGTCAGTTTACTTCTCTGTCTTAGGTTCTAGTTCTGTCTTGCTTGGTTTCTATTATAGCTTGTGTATTGTTTTAATTTACCCTGGCACATTATTAGGTTTAGTCTTAGTGGTTATTTATGTTCCCTATCCTGTCTTAGTAGTAGTTCTGGTTTCCATTATGTGCTTGTGTTCTGTTCAGTCCAGCTTAGCTAATGTTTCCTGCCACTTGTCCTGTCAGCCCTTCAGCCACTTCCTTGATCACTTCCACCTGTTCTGGACGAGCCATACCCTGAGGTGCTACCTCCACCACACCCTGCCCACCATACCTAAGCCCCCCATATTCCAGGGGAGAGCAAAAGCGCCAGCCCCAGCCGATCCCCAGGACACAACATCCACCCCCAGCCAAGACCCTGACCAGATGGCCCACTCCTCCCCCAGTCCCCGGACTCCGAGTGGCATTTGGAGAACAGGGGTGCGAGAAAGATCCCGAGCATGCCCCTGCCTGCTCAAATATCGTGTTTTTGCATGTTGTTCTCAACTGTGTTGAAAACTGAGAGGGGAAAAAAGGGGTGTGCCCAGAACAGCCTACACTTTATAAATGAAGGTGTTTAAGCTGTATAATAAAATTGGGGTAAAGTATGTCACCAGACAGCAGGGCTTGGAAATCCTACCCGCTCCCCAGTGACGCCCCCACCAGTGTTGTGACAGATCAGCATAGTAGAAGGAAGATCATAATTGATTTTCAAAGTTCCTTAATCTTTTTCGTTTATACAAATTTTTGCTGAAGCTGTTCTTAACTTAGTCTGATTTTCTTGACTAAAGTATTTCAATTGGAAGTCAAAGTATTTTGCTAATGAATGTTTGTATTTTGGAGAGAAGTTGTGTTCATTCTGCATATGTGTTTTGGGCTTGCTGTTTTCTAATGCCGTGGGCAAATTATCTCTTTAAACTATTATTCGATAATAACACACTTCACTGGGTATTCATAAAAGAATAACTGACAGAGACAGTTTGGCTATTTACAGAGATACTGTGTAACAGTGTATAAATATGTGCAAGTTTGTGAGTGTGATTGGATAAATGTGGCTCCAAGGTAAAGCACTTTGAATGGTCAATATGAATAGAACAGTGTTATATAAATTCAGTCCATGTACCGGAATCAGGTGGTCCCCCAACTTATTCATCTTGATTAAAATGAGCAGTTTTGTAAATAATTGCCCTAGGAATTTATTAATATTCATAGACAACCTAACCTATTTTTTCACACCTGTTAGAACCTGCATCCTAGGGTATACAACATGTACAAAGAAAGTCATACCCCAAGGTCTTGCAGTTAAAGGTGCAATACATGGACTCATGGGTGACGAAAACAAATGCACTTCACATTTTTTATATATATATATATATATATATATATATATATATATATATATATATATATATATATATATATATATATATATATATATGGGCTGCACAGTGACGCAGTGGGTAGCGCTGTTGCTTTGCAGCAAGAAGGTCCTGGGTTCAAGTACACCCCTGGGTCTATCTGCATGGAGTTTGCATGTTCTCCCTGTGCATGCGTGGGTTCTCTCCGGGTACTCTGGCTTCCTCCCACAGTCCAAAAACATGACTGTTAGGTTAATTGGCTTCTCTAAATTGTGTGTGAATAGTTGTTTGTCCTGTTTGTCTCTCTGTGTTGCCCTGTGACAGACTGGCGACCTGTCCAGGATGTACCCCGCCTCTCGCCCAGTGAACGCTGGAGATAGGCACCAGCACCCCCGCGACCCCATGAGGGATATGTGTATATATATATACACATTAGAAAACCCCAATTCTGTTATGAACGTGAATCAGGCAAACCCAGTATTCAAACCAAACAAGCGAGGTATAAGCAAAAAACAGGATTTTAATAATGAAAGAGGGACAGGCGGGCTCAATAGTCAAAAGGGCAGTCCAAAATCCGGTACACAAAAGGCAGTCCAAAATAGGCAGAGGTACAGACAGGGCAAAAGCAAGCTCGGATAACCATGGGACAGAATCAGGTCGGTAAACCGGTAAATCAGTCAGACAGGGCAGGAAAAACAGATCAGGGAACAGGCTGGCTCAGAATCAAAAAGCAATCGGGTTTGCATCAACAGGTCAATCAGAATATAGAACGCTGGAACAAAACTCACCGTGGGCTCGTAAATGATCTGGCGGAGAACTAAAGACTGAGGCAGAACTATATAGTGAAGTGCACAGGTGAAATGGAGTGAAAACTAATTACAGGGAAACAGCTGGAACTAATCAGAGGCAGGGAAGTGACTGACAGTGAACTGAACTGATAGGTTGGTGACTGCTGACAGGGGAGTGAGCTGGCAGGTGAACAGAACTGAGCTAAAAGCTTACAGAACCCTAACAGATAGTATAACACAAAGAACAAAATCAAACCACAACAACACTCAAACTATTCCATAATTCAAAACTAAGACAGAACCTAAAATCATGACAAATTCAAAATATAGGTTTGTTGTAACATCACTACATCCAAGTTCAATGGGTGGGACTATTTTGCCAGTGGCTGTAAATCTGTAGCTACTTGAACCAAAAAAAAATAAACCAAATTATGAACAGCCAAATTTTTTTTTCAATATAGAAGTTTAACTTCTGTAAAACAAAAAACTAATGCTTCAAATCAATTGTTTTTTGGTTTTGTTTTACAAAATCTGTTGAGCATACCCCTAAAAAAACATGGTAAAACAAAACTTGTCCAAGTTGTAACCTTACTGATAGTCTATGACTCGTTTCTGCCATGTTGGTCTGTTTCTTAAGTTAAGTCTCTATCACATGCTGGATAAACTTCATGCCAAACGATTTTGGCTTTTCTCTGTAAGAAAAAAAGAGAGCAGGTACAGAGTTTAGTCACTTCCAAACTTTTATCAAGGATAAAACGTAGATATGTTCCAAGACAATTTGACATCAGAAGACTCACCTCCTTCATACAAGAACATGAGAGGATATTGTTATCTGTGCAGGTGTTTCTGTGCGCCCAGGGAATGTCTACAGGCCTGCCTGGAGAGAGATGGCAGCCTTATCAGAGCACCAACAGACAACTGGTGTTTTAAATTTATTTCCAACAGATTCCCAGATCAAGACTGGCATTTCCATCAGGTGCTGCTGCTTGTATGCCTGCCAGTTTGTGCCAGATTCTGTGTTGAGATTTTATTGTAAGCCAAGTGAATGTGAATAGTTGGAATGTTTTATTTTGTTTTAAACCGTGTCAACAAATGTTCAACATTAATTTAAAAACCACAGGCATTTGCTTTACATTGAAGCCTATTACCAAGACCTAATTCTGAGTGTCCTGCAATTCTGTATTTTGTGTGATAGTGTCTGTGTGTCTGATTTTGGTTATCTTTAAAATTCCCTGTTCTCTCTGCTTCAGTGCTTCCAGTTCTCAAATGTTTGCCATCCCTCTCTTGTGCCTATCGCTCTTGTTCTCTAATCACCTTTCTAGCCCATTATTTCCTCATTTTGCATATGAATTAAACAGAGCATCAGTATGTGCTTCACTTATTGTGTTTCACCATGTTAGAGTATGGCTATTGTAATGAACTATGCTAAGAATTACATTAGAATTTATTAGGGTTGTGAATGTTATGTCAGTAAAAAGATGGTAAATAGATTTTTTTCAGTGCACTGTTTGACATCTTGAGTGTTAATTTTATATCACATATTGTATGGTCAGAAATGGATTTGAGTACTGGTGAGGGAACTAAGATGGTTTATTAAAGAACAGTTTAGGTAGAGTATTTTATTTTTAGACTTTGTGCCTTCAAATTACTTTTATCAGTGAAAGTAGTGTTGAGATGGGGATGAAATGCAGCAAATAGTTATTAGCTAGGGCTCAAAAAAGGACCTGCAGTAGCAAATACTTTCTTCCTTCACTCAGCGGATGTATATGTCACTTGAACTCACCAGCCACTCATGGAAAAGAGTTACTATAGATAATTGCCTATTTAAAGTAATCAGGGCTCTCTACTTACTCAAAGAAAGCATTCAGAGAGATTTCCAGAGAGTAAAAAAGGTATGTATTCATTGCTAAATATTCCATAATATGAAAGTGCAAAACAAGCTTGTTTCTATGTTTTCCGTCTGAGCTCTATGCCTGAGACGACATGTTGGAAAATGTATTATCCAATCAAAAACGCCTGTGTCCATGTATTTTACAACTATTATGGGTAAATTAAAGGGAAAGGTCCAAATTGAGGAAACCCAAGGGAGCTTCCTGTTAAATACAAACCAAGTCATTAATAATAATGAAGTCCCAAGCAGAATTGAAACATATCAAATGGAGCATGAATGTGGAAAATAAAATAAATGGATCTGACAATGAACAAAGTCAAAATTGGAAAAACAATACACAGTAGAATGGGGAGAGAAGAAGAGCAACAATGACAGAATCCAAACCCAAACTTCAGAAGGAACACAGGACTGAGACCATGAAAATCTAAAAAACTTGTGCAGGCATCATTATAGAAATTCCCAAGAAAATAAAGCTTTAGGTAGAGAAGGTCCAACTGTAATCAGAACATTTTATCACTGTCCTTTAGTATTTAGATGGGTTGGACAAGGATTTAGAAATAGTTTAATTAGTAAATAGTCCATAATTAAGAGGACTCTCAAAGGAAGTGACTGGAGTATGACACCACTTAATCCAACTCTTTCTCACCCCCTACTCATCATGTATTGATGCTTGGTCAGGTTCTGTTCGAGTCACATGTTGACAAACGGGGTACCCCCTTCTCGTCATTATTTGACGTGCATGCTCTCATTGAATATTATTCAATTGAATTCAATTTTATTTATATAGCGCCAATTCATGAAACACGTCATCTCAAGGCACTTTATAAAGTCAAATTCAATCATATTATACAGATTGGGTCAGATAATACAGATTGGTCAAAAATTTCATATACACGGGAACTCAGTTGATTGCATCAAAGTCTTGACAAGCAGCATTCACTCCTGGAGAAGCGTAGAGTTACAGGGAGAGTCATCTGCATTGTACATGGCTTTGCTGCAATCCCTCATACTGAGCAAGCATGAAGCGACAGTGGGAAGAAAAACCACCCATTAACGGGAAGAAAAACCTCCGGCAGTACCGGGCTCAGTATGAACGGTCATTTGCCTCGACCGACTGATGTTACAGAAGACAGAACAGAGACACAACAAGAGAGACAAAAAAGCACAGAAGCACACATTGATCCAGTAATATGTTCTACATTAGATGGTAGTAGCGGGTGAGCCGTCTTCTCTGGATGATATCACAGTTAACAGAACTTTCCATGTCTGACTGACGTTTAAAGCCAGATAAAATAGCAGTGGCTCTGCTTGGCCCAAGATCAGGCCAGACGGGTTTAAGGAGTTAAAAAGGTATTGGTTAAAGGAGCGGAGACACTGTGAACAGGGCTCTACATTTGCTGCACTATGACATAGAGGTGAGTTGTGTGTGTTTTTTTTTTCTTGTGGTTTTCTTCATCTCTCTTTCTGGTTGGCTACAAGTCACATTTAACATGCATATTGGTTCTGGGGGAACACCAGAACAAAGTAAATCCAGCATGTTGACAATCCAACATGGCGAATATCCCCGATTTCAAGTCTGAGCGTTCCCAATGTCCATCTAACCAGACCAGATCACTCTTAAAATGGCAGGAATATATTTTTAGATTATATCAAGTGCCACTCCAATAATCTGGCCTGTCAGAAGGGGGAAAACGGGGCAAAAATGATCCTGGTTCCGACCCACGCCTGCCTTATGATTCTGAACCTAGCCTTGTGTGATTTGCGGATATCTGCCCTCCTGTCAATAATCTCCTGCTGTTTGCAGCCTGCACTCAGCATCACCAGGCCTCTGCTAACTCCTGCAGAAGGTTTTTCCTGCCTGCACCAAGTTGGCTGGTTTTTGATTAATAAAACTTGTTAAGCACAACACCATGTCTGGCTTAAATATCGGGCTCTCTGTTCCGGTACTGCATAACAGCTTTGAGGCAAACAATTGGTCTACTTACAAAAGTTGTTGAACAAATTTATCCAAAACTGTTATTTATCAAGATATAGTATTCCTCTCATTGCAAAACCAAACCATGAATTAATTTCTTTAAAAAAAATTGTAGGCATTTATTTTGGAAGCATGTTGAAATCATTGTATCAATAGTAATATTAAGATAAGAGAGATCCACTATCTAATGTGGATTATTGCTGCAGCGTCTCTCATTGACAATACAACATGCATTTTTAGACTGAGGAGGAGCACTTTCAGAGAGATTGGTAACAGAACCCTAGAAGCTCATGAATGATTTTATAGTGCTACATGATCTTGTCATTACCAAGGTGGTGTAGGGGTCAGTTGGACATCAGCAGAATCTAGACACTTTTTATTGGTGCAATTATTAACAGAACCTGCTATGAAAAGGTATAAATGTGATTTTAGTTTTTCATTGTATCTATTAATAGAATACATTTTCTAATGATCGTCAAAATCACCCCTTGCACTGTTGCATTTAATCAAGACAATAAGTCACAATGAACCCTAAATCCAACATTATGTGATATCACATTTGCATTCTCTGTTGCAATAGTTGCATAATGTGTAATGCTGAAAACATAACGCGAACATTAACAACATTTTAGTTTACTTGAACTGACAGGGTGGAGGCAGTGATATCACAGAGAAAGTACTCTCTCAGATTACTCTCTTCTCACATAGCATTTCTCACTCATTTCCTAATGAGCTTAATGGACTGAGAGCAGAGTGTCACCTCTTTAAACCTGATGAGGTCGGGCAGAAAATTGATCTGCCTGGAGGGCTGATATGTGCTCATGCAAAATTAGATAGATGTTATGCACTTCTATATTGTTTTAATAACCCTAATTTTAATGAGTAACTATGAACCTGCCAAAATAAATGGATGCTTTCCTTATTAATAAGCCAATTAGTATTAGCAAGAGAAAAACACAATATTTAGAAGTGATCTCAATAACTATTGAATGCTTAATATGGCAAACTACTGTTAAGTATAAACATCTTTAAAGGACATACTGAGTCATGCAAGAGTATTCACAACTTTTTCACATTCTGACACTAAAACCACATATTTAATTTGTTTTATTGGTACTTTTGGCAATAGACCAACAAAATCTCAATTAGTACTGCACAATTGTCAGTTACACTCCCTTATCATTAGGACACCCCTCAACAGTGTGCAGGTTTTCTGACATGTTAGGACACATTGATGTTTAACGTCACTTTAAACAATACCGAATAATGCATAACAAAATGAAACAATAAAACCTGAAGACATGTTCTCTAAAATTATATTATTAGAAATGAAGTCTCAGAAAACCTAAAAATGTCATTACAGTCTTTTCCACTGGCTTAGTATGAAGGTGCATTTCAGAAAGAGACAGTAGGGAAAGGAAATATTTGCCTTTAAAGAAAAACATGGAGGCCAGACTAAAGAATGATAACTGAGTAAAATAAATAGTATGTTTACATATATCTAAATTTCTGTGTTATACGGAGAAAAAAAATTAGATTACACTTTAACATGTCAATATTTCTTTTGAATGAACAGTATATTTAATGGGGTGCCCTAATTTATTCGCATGATTGTCAGGGATTATTCTGATCTGGTAGGATAAACTGCTTCTGTATGTCAACTCAGACCAGAATTTAACCTTTTAATTGACAATCAATTATGCAGTTCATTTTGGCTCCTGTCAGAGACGTCATCATCTCTTACTTCCATGCAAAATCAATATCTTGTCTCATTTTACGTCTGATAAAACGATTGTTTCTGCAAAAAGGTCACTCCACGGGAGTAAAGCTTTTCTGATTACGCTCACTCGGCTTAAAATGGGGCTATCCAAGCCTTTGGATTAAGGAATTATGAAAGGTTTGACTGAGTTTTAAAAATTAAGATCGAAGTAAAAGGATTTAAGTTGTTCCAATAAATGGCAATTATTGAGCAATAAAATAACCTTAAAGCACAAATTTTTTTAACAAAAGCTATGAGGCTACAAAAGCCTCTTTCAGAGAAATACCTTGAAACTTGACAACAGTGTTCGAGTTGGTTTCTTCTTAATTAGATTTTTTCTCTCTGTCTGAGCTTTTCGCAGGTGAAATGAAGATCACCTGTCTGCAAAATTCTTTGAAATTATAAAAAAAAAAAAACTGTTGGAGTTCAGAACAGTGAGGACTACTTGGGCGTCCTAAGGGCAGTAAAACTCCACATGATTTCTGAGGGTGAACAAACCTTACTGTAAACTGTAGACGTAACTCACAACTGTAATGGACCACATCAACCAGTAAATACAGCCTCTGCCAGTTTCTTTTGATATATCATTTAAGACTTTGACATCTCTCACTTACCTTCCTAATAAACCTGACTCCTTGGACTATGACAGCACATAAGACGGCACACTGACAGAGAAAAGGGCCTAATACACCTCTCCTATATAATGTTATGTCAGTTATGTACAGAGAGTTGTGTGACTGGACTAGAACCTGCCGGTTCTTGCCCCCTTCATGCAGCCCGGATCTTTGACACCTTTCAACCTGTCAGTCTGAGAGGTGTGAAGTGTGTTTAAGTAGAACCCGGGCTGTCCATCATTTCTTCCCACCCTTGGACATCATCAGCATTCTCTTTCTACAATCAGTTTAAAATGAAATCATCTACAAGTGACAAAGTCAAGCATGTTAGTTTGTTGAATATCTGTTTTAGATTCTCTTCAAATCCAACCCTTTTCAACATGGCAAAGGAGTCGTGATTAAAGCTTTTGGCTCGACAACGAAAGATCCATCAAGGTTGTACGTGAGCTATCAAAAATCCGAGCGCTGCAGGTTGTTCCCTTGATTTGACTTCCAATCAGAAGCAAAGCACATCAAATGGCTGTGAGAAAAGGGAATATTTTATCCCCACTGTGTAAAAAAATTGACATACAGAAACATGTTACAATCTCTTTCCTTTTAACCAACTGTTCAATTCCAATGTGGTCAGTAGCAGTGGTAAAATCTCCTTTCCCTTGTGCTACATGGTTGTGTGAATTTTTTTGTGAATATGGTCTGAAATGTATGATCTCGCATTACTATGTAACTCCTCACAAAAAAATGCCTACACTCAGGTCCAAAAGAACCACAAGGTTATTTGCTTTGAGACACAGAGAACTAAGCTCAAAAGATAGAGATCTAAAGTTCACAAGCTTTAAACAAAAGCTGATGAATTCAAACATTTACATGAGCTGCAAGCAACAGCTTATAATACATTTTAGACTCAGAAAAGGGCAAAGGCTTGTGTGGTTGATTACCAATATTTCAAATTAAAGCCTGTTGATTCTATGGGTGTGGGTTCTATGAACGAGTAAATGTCCCTTCTCACAGATTTCATCTGTTTTTATTTTTTAAAAATACTTACATTTTGGATAATACATTTCTCACCATTTTGGCTAAAAACAGCCTCACTAGAGGGCTAGAAACGTACTGGAGGGGAACGTCCCTGAGTGTGCTGATAAAAACGCTGGGTCGCACCAGGAGGAGGCGACAGATCCTGAGCATCAAATCAGCTACAGGTTCATCTCTGAAGGCCACAGAGACATATAGTTCTGAGCCAGTACCTAGGGCTAATGACACCATGCTAACCTGAGACCATTTTTCAACCTACGCACAGATTTAAAATGTTAACTGAGAAGCGAAGTTTGGAAATGTACAGATTTTTTTTTACAGAAATATAGCTACCTTGACATATACATAAAATATCTACTAACAGAACTTTTACAAATATAATAACTATAACAAAAATACTTATGCATTCATACATTGGTGAAGATTCTCAGTCATCCAGGTCATGATCAATCCAAACAAACACGCATACAGTGAGGGTCCAAATCAGTCATACCACTGGCAGGTTTAATTACAATTTCTATAATTGTCAGCTCTCTCCACAGACTCTCTCCAATCCAAGTTAGCACCATTGGCTGTATTAGCTTAAATACAATGCAGGTACTTTTAACATGTTACTTCTACAAGATAGCAAAGAAAGACCATTGAAGCTTTATTCTGTATATATCAAACACTTACCAACAACTAAAGTCCAGTAATAAGGAGCACCCCATTAGTTTTCATAATCTTTGGTCCTTATTTTGTAATGTATTATTCAGGTGGAAGATGGGCCAATTTGGACAAATTCACATTATGCAGAGTGTGCTGTCCAAAAGTAAAACTATTCATGTAGCTCTTGTGCAGTCTGAACGCCCCATCATCTCACAATTAGTGTGTAACAGGTCCTCCTGGATTTAAGGGCTGTTGCTCAAATCCTAGGGTCCTAAGGCTGACTTTTTAAGCATTTAGGGAGAGCATGGCCTCATAAATATGCCGTTAAATTAGTAAGATAATATTTATTACACTGTCCTGTGAGTTAATATTCCAGTTACAATACGTCACATGTAAATGGTTATGAACACATTCAGTTTTGCAAAATATTTCACGGTGTACTCAATTTTAAAAATGAAGATAGAATGCTTATATTTCCTATGCACTAATGTTCCAATGGGCACATGGCGTCACTGAGTGTTACATCCATAAGCCTCTGCCATCTTGTGGGGTGAAAGTCATCAGAACACCTTACCCCGATAAAGCCGGAGACTATTAGGGCATTCAATGGACAAATATGTGCAGTTTTATTAAAATGTAACCCTTTGGGCATAAAGACTGTATAGAAATATTAGCAGTGCAGTGTCAACCCATTCTATTTCATATATGACTTTATAGCACCCTAGAGTCAATATAAATTGTCACCATGAATACTGAAGCCATTAGAGTTTGTTAACTTTGATAAGTTCTCTGTCAGTCTCAAAATGTTTGGTGATGATTTACTCAATAAGAAAGAAGACATAGATCTGCCTACATCAGAAACATTGATTGCCTGACAGAGAATTGCTTCATGCTTTTCCACTCTGTCACTTTTTCATGTCAGTACTTGTCCATGACCTTAGATCTGCAGTCATGGAACAAGAGCATATGACCACTCAGTTCCTTCACCTGTTGCATCAGAGCTGATTGTGGTTCCTGCAAAGGGAAAAGGGAAGGGAGTTTGTGCAGCCTATGATGCCTAAAAGAAGTGTCAGTTGAAATAGTCTGTACACAAAGTCAGACACAAGGTGCCTGTATTCCTGACACAAAGTCAGGAATACAGGCACCTTGTGAAATGCATCTTCCCCGACAGGAAGGTACTGTTAGGAGTTACTGCTTCCAGCTGCGATGCTACATCTGTCAATATCTGTGAAGCATGCATCCAAAATGATTTAGAACATTAGTTTTTGTAAAGATTCAGACAACATGTTTATGCATTTGATTCAGATGATCAAAATCATTGCAATATAAATGTAAAAAAAAAAAAAAACACCAGAAAATCCTGTTGTTTTCCAACATTTAACAGACTGTACATTATTCGAAATAATTGGAAAGGCAGCCACAAATATGCACATCATTTCTCATACTTTAGAGAAACTATGATTTGGCAGTCACTATTTTTAAACTTTATTGTATGCAATTAATTATGATGTCTGAATATTGTTTATTTCATTTGTTTCCAGCAGGCAGCCCTTTTTTTAAACTCTGTGTGCTCACAAATGCATCAAAATCATCTGGTTGAGGATTTAAAAAAATTGGTGTGGAATTGTAGTTTATGTCTAATAAAAAGTAATCCTTGACAAACCTAAGTATTTCTGAACTAAGTGCACTGTCATTAAAAGCTAAATGTGATATTGTGATCATGACAAATAAAGCTGAAGTTATTTTGGTTTGATTTACGTTATATGAGAGTCCAGTACTGAATCTGTAAGCATGCCTCTGCCTTTTACATTAAATATGGTAAAATATACTTATGGTTTCAAGAGTATTTTTAGTACTACAAAAGTCTACAATAAAAACAGCACATTATTCAGTTAAAAAAACCTGGGGTGACCACAGCCAGGTCTATAGAGTAACAATAAGCTCTCATATTTTAGGAGTCACCTGGCTCTTAAGGGGATCTGAATGTAATAAATGGCAAGGCGTAAAATCCTGATAATCTAATTTATCTAATCTTTTAAACATCAATAATCTAATCTGCAACACATCGGAAAATGCATAGTTACTGGGACATGAGATTTAGTAGCAGTTGTTCTCCATGTATCATGTGTTTGAGTTATCCTATCTACCTGTGATTCAGTCATTTTCTTTTGGTGTTTTTGTTGTGTGCAGGGGTTAGTGTTTCAGCAGAATATCTTAGAGGTGGGGTATTATACCCAAAGAGAGCCGCATGGTGCAACAGCCCTGGTTCTCCATGACTTGGTATACCCCCTTTACAATTAAAATTGCAAGGAGCTTTGTAATTACCTCCACCTTTTTCAAATTAGAGACAAGCTTTGACATTGCTTCTCTATGAACTTCTGGCTGAGAGTGGGTGGGTATGTTCAGCTATTTAACTTCTGCCTCAAAGTAGAACAGTGTAATATTGTTCTTGAAGGATCACTATATCTCATTCTACTTTTGTAGAGCAAGCATAATACTGTGTGGCTCTTGTGCAAATCATTTTCTCTTTGGTGTGCTTGGGCGGTGCATGTGACTTTGTTATGTGTTCACCATAAACTGTACGAGTTCAGCTTTTTGCATTTATCGAAATTTATTTAATAAATTAACTGTAAAATAACTGAGTTCTTTGTTGTTTTTTATTGATTTAGAATCTTACATGTCCATGGCTCAATGCAAAGAAAAACATTTTCCTCCCACTTCTACAGGATATCGCTCCATGTTTGAGGCCAGGCGATGGAACTAAACACAAACCCATGTGCTGGTACCACTCTGTGTCCGGTAGTTGACAATCTCTGGTCTAGGGAACATCAAAGTAGTGTGACATCAAATCAATAATATTGCATCATGCTAGTTTTATTATTTACAGTTTGTATTGGTATTGTTGTAGATGGTGGGGAATGACAGTCTATTGATACACATGGATTTCATTCCATAATTTTTACTTATGTGTTAAATATTTCCAGTTGGTAGGTAAAAAATGGTTGAAACAGAATGTCTCCTGTGATTTTGGCAAAATAAATTACTCAGTCACATAATTTAATGTCCTTTTACACAGAGTAATGTTACTAAAATATATATATTTTACACAACAGACAGACATACAACAGGACTCTAAAGCATAGATACAGTGCAGTGTGTCCAGTCCCTGCTGGTTTCTAGCAGCATTGACTTTTCATCTTAGCTGATTGAATTCAGACAGTAACACTGTATAGAGATACTGTAAAGGTACAAAGATGATAAAAGATAAGATAGTTTCACCTTGAACTGACAACCAGTAATGCTTGGCTTCAAGTTTTATATATATATATATATATATATATATATATATATATATATATATATATATATATATATATATATATATATATATATATATATATATATATATATATATATATATATATATATATATCAAATTTCCTTAACTTGAAAATGAAAAGATTTTTTTCTACTGCTTTATCTTCATCAGTTACAGTCTCTGGCTATTCGATATATAAGCCGAGCTTTAAAGCCCTGTCCTTCTGTCAGGCCAGCCCCTTCTTACATGTTGTAAACTCTTCCTCGGGTTCCCCTTTAATGAGAGTATGGGATGTTTCCTTTTTATTGGTCTGTTTGTCAGCAGGGCACAAATTAAACTAACAAAATAAAACAAAAAATTCTAAATCAAAAACAATAAAGAATCTACACTATCTGGTCCATGTGCTCTCTAATGCCACACTAACAGAATTTTCGCAACACTTGCAAAGTTACCTGTATTGTTGCACCCACTGCACATGAAAACAAAGGTTTTGATTATCCATCCATTTTCTAACACATCTATCTCCTGTGGGGTCACGAGGGATGCTGGTGTCAATGGGCGAGAGGCGGGGTACACCCTGGACAGGTCGCCAGTCTATCGCAGGGCAACACAGAGACAAACAGGACAAACAAACATTCTCACACACACTCACACCTGAGGAGAATTTAGAGAGGCCAACTAAGCTAACAGTCATGTTTTTGGACTGTGGGAGGAAGCCGGAGTACCGCACGGAGAACATGTAAACTCCATGCAGAAAGACCAAGGGCAGGGGTAGGACTTGAACCCAGGACCTTATTGCTGCATGGCAACAGCGCTACCCACTGTGCAGCCCACCTTTGATTATGATAACTGATATTTCTAAAAAAATGCATTCCAAGATAACATTTCTTAAAATCTATATTTCTAGTCTTTACTAAAGATTTGGCCTGGATTCCAGAAATAATTTTAAAGCAATTAAAGGGGATCTTTTATGCCTCCTTTAAAACAAATTATAATTGGTTTGTGGTAGTGAACGTCAACTGGCGGCCCCCGGGCCAACTGGTATTGCTGGAACTGGAAATGACAGGAACTCATATCAGGAACACTGTAGAGAGGAGAGATAGGTTAGTGGCCAGTAATAACTCAGTGAAGATGATAAACACTGAACGGCACTAAACTTGTCAGATGCCAGGAGGTTGCACTGGCTCTGGGGATAGATCCTGACGGCTCCGTCTGCAGGATCTGGATCACTTGGTGACCGATCCAAATCTTGTTAGCACTAGGTAGGGCAAAAGCTATGGAAGAAGTTGTCTGTTCAGGTGCCATACGTAAGGAGACAGTTCACATGGCAAAGTCTAGGCGAAAGGGAAATCCGGGACCCAGGCAAGAGAATCAGTAACAGGCGGAACACACCGAGAGGTATCCAAGTGCGGTAGAGACAGGAGACAGGTCCAAGGTCTTGGATTGGGTCGTACATATCAGGCAGGAGAATCCAGACAGCAGAGTGCGATTTGCAAAAAAAAAAAAAAAAAAAAAAAACAGAGGGGGGGATCAAAAGTTTTATTAATGAATAAAATATTTATTAATAATGGTTAGCTAGCAGATGCTCTTTCAGGTAGCTAGCTAGATCCAGTAGGTTAGACTATGGTTTTTAAACTTGCGCCATCTACTGTTGGGACTCGGGAGTGGGTATTAGTTTACTTTAACCGCTTTGAGCAGAAAACGTAATAATACTCTTTAAACACAAACAAAAAATGTAATTTACAAATGTGAAGGACACAAGACATGTATTAATATAAATTTTGAAAAATCTATAATATTCAGGGGTTAAAGCAAAAATAATCAATTTGACTGAAAACATTTTCTAGTCAGCCCATATATTCCCAGGACCATGGGCGTCATGCCACCTTAGTAACCTCATTTGCTTATTGTGCAAAGTCCAAATTAACCAAATCTGGTAGTTCCATTGACAATTCCTGTATTTCTCCCACCTTCCAGCTTCAGAGCCTTGCTGCCATCCTGGACAGCCCTCTCCATAATCTCCTTCACTTTCCACATCCATAACATAACCTGGCTAACTTTCATATTTGCAGCATCAAGAAAGTTCTTCCTTCACACTTTTGCCAAACTGGTCCACAGTCCACTCACCTTTCCACTTTACAATTTCAAACCCCTCCATAAACTGCAGCTAATTCAAAAGACAGCAGCTTGCATCATTACATCATCTACTTCACACCTGTACATTAACTCCACTGTCACATTCAATATAAATCAATCCTATGATCATACAAGGCCAACGACAGCCATGGACAAAGAGGGACACAAAACCAACACTATCATGAGATCATACATTGTAATTTGACACAGATCGCACATTACAATAATCAGTCTCTGCTTTGCCCGTTATTGCTCACCAATTAATTATCACAACTCATGAGTTAATAAAAAGGCATTAACTTTTTAAAAACAGTTATATTTTAGCCCAGTGACATGCCCAGGATGGACTCTGTGTCCCCACCTCTCGCTCATTGACTGCTGGAGATGGTCACCAGCTCCTCCACGACCCTGTGTTACGTCAAGCCACGTTGTCCAATCAGATACGGCATGACGTAACACCTGTACGGAAAAGCAGGTATAGAAAATCCATGGATAGGAGGTTGAATTTTTAAAAAGTTTAGTAAATTTGCTTAAAGTTTATCAGAAAAAACGTAACTTGCTTTTAAAATGAACATTTTTCATTAGAAAAAATTTATTAAACTTCTGCGTTAGGTTAAATATTGTTTAAGGTAATCTTGGCTGGTTTAGCTTGTCAGTCTGGCAGGTGTTTTTGGGTTGGAGTAAAATGAGTCCATAGATTCACAGGAGTCTATTTAACATGTTTCTGGTGCGACTTGCTTCACATCACGCTCCACTCCGTGTAAATATAACAAATAACTACAAAAACTCTGAGAATCGCCTTTCTCTGGTCTCACACAGTTAGAACCCGTTCTCCAGTCCATGTTGTAGCTGCAGTTTATTTGTTTTATTTTTGATGTAGTTTGCTTAATAATCTGTATGCATCAAACTCCTTGTCATTTTATTTAACAAGTGTCCTGGATCAGCTGTTCATTAGATGGACGCTGCTGCATAATTACTGACAGCTGCTCTGACTGCAGCTCTGCCTTCTTTGTTTCAGAAAAGCGCAGGTGGAATAATATTTATGATTTTCTTTTTACTTTTTCCAAATCAGACCCAGTCAAACCGGGACATCGTTTCACATTCCAACCCTTCTCCTTCTTCTTCTTAAAAAAAAGCGCATCATGCTAAATTAGCCGAGCTAGAGCGTTACTCTTTCAGTTTTAAATAAAACATAACAGTGAATCATGGGGAGATCCCTGGTTAGTCGCTGTGTTTATCAGCCAAAATTACTGGAAGCAAGGAAATAAACACTGACAGGCGACATGGCCACAGGTAGAAATACATAAATTAACTGCAAGAGCAGCGACAGACACACTTACCGAGGGAAGTTGTTGTCAACCGTTCTATCCGCTAAACTTTCGGACCTGCTGGTTCGCATAAATCCAAAGAAAACCTTTGACCACCACTACTTTCATTCATAGCATCTGTGGTCAGTTTGAGATGCTCTTCCAAAAGATAAAATGATTGAACACAGACAAACCTCAGACTGGCAGATCTCTGCTTTGCAAAGACCCGCCCTACTCTCCTTCTGATTGGCTAATGTCCTGGCTCTGCCAGATTTCATTGATTGAGCGCAGCTTCTGTTTAAAATCTTGAATAAAAAGTCGACATGGAATATTTTGAGCTTATTTTCAAAATGACGGAAATCCGTCGCAGCAACGGAGAACTTTAACCCCAGATAATATTACTTATTCAGATCAGAGGGGGGAGGAATGTATCCCCCCAGGGATAAAACATGAATGACCAGAGGGTGGGCATCACAAACTGGGGGGGTAGGGGGTAAATCATCCCCAGCAAATCGCACCCAGCCAAACAGGGACATAGGCAGACAGGCTTGGTCGATATGCAAGGCAGGAGGTCAGTGTCCAGAGATCAGAAGTCAACAGCAGTATCTGACAAGGGCAAGGCAGGCAGGAGCAAAACAGGAATGAGACAGGTCAATAACAGAAGGTCCAAGAAATATTGTATAATCATTCAAGAATCTGTCGGTCAAACACTGGGCGAGCCAAGCATATATAGTGCTCCTCCCAAGTGTGACAGCTTAGTAGTTGAAGCCACCACAGGTGTAACCACTCAGCTCTGATTGGCGGTGCAGAACAGAGAGCAGGGAATGACAATCACGGGACTGCACTCAGCAGCTTCTCAGGCAGGATCAGACAGTAATCATTGCAATTGAAGGATTTATTGATATCAAAAACAAAACTTGCAGCACAGCACAAGGAGAGCAGGACATGTAGAATGGACAGAGATGGAATGGACAGTAAAGCAACAGCCATAGGTACGGTAATAAAGATTAAGAATCCAGCGAAGATTAAAGAGAAACAGCAACTTAAATTATGTGGAGATGTGACGGGCTACATAGAAAACAGGTGAGTACAATCAACCAAGCAGCTGAGGAAGAGTCAAAGCAGCTAACTGAGTAAAAGTGACCAATAGCACGAATTCGGTTGAACTGACGTTTGACAGAAACTTCCAAAATGAGGGGGGAAATCTAACAGAGATCTATGATTAGTTTGAACTATAAATTCTGCTCTTTTAATGAAAATCTTGAAGGAAAATGTCTGGCCATCAGTTCGACCTTAAGGTCAAGTGAACTTCAGCTACAGAGCAGGACATTGATCCAAAGCACAGCAACTCCACCTCTGAACACTTACACAAAGACAGGAAGGTTTTAGAGGGTATATCCAAGGTTTGGACTTAATTGATATTGAGAGACTGTTGCATGTCCATAGAAAGGCCATTCAGTGTCAAACTTTGTCGCTGAATGGAACCTCTACACAACCCAGTATTAGGTGTTAGGGTACAAATACTTTTCGCATGGGGCCAGGCTGGTATTTACTGTCTCTAATAGATAGAAATCATACAACTTTCCTGTCAATCATTTACAGAAAACAGCGGATGCAACTCTACTATTATGAGGATTCTTTTTGCTTCCACACTGAATATATCCCTGCCTTCATTCGTCTGTGCTATCACACATCCTTCTTTATAACAGTGCTGCTGAAAAAGGAAGAAAAAAAAAACTGTCTGGGCAAGAAAGCAGCCTCGAGATAAAAGGTACTTTTAACAACCATTAACTGAAGAGCAGACACAGTTTCAATCAAGCTGCTTTCACAACTGAGCCATGTATTGTATCAAAAGAAGATGTGTGATTGAATATGTGTGTGTGGGAACGTCTGCAAATGTCTCTGGGCAAATGCCTGAATCTGTGATGACAGATGTAATCTTTAGAGTTCTAAAGCGGGTGGAAACATAAGAAAGGATAAATGAGTGTACGTTTGAGCGTGACCTTTTTTGTTGTTCGGCTGCAGTGTTAAGCATTTGCTGTCTCTTCTTAGATTTGATCATCTTTTTTTATAGTGACTGTGATTGACAGTAAAACAGGGCAAGAAAGAGACAGAGGTTGATGGTGAGCCAGAGGCAATATACTTCTGTGTGTGTGTGTGTGTGTGTGTGTGTGTGTGTGTGTGTGTGTGTGTATATGTGTGTGTGTGTGTGTGTGTGTGTGTGTGTGTGTGTGTGTGTGTGTATATGTGTGTGTGTATGCGTTTTCATGAGAAATCACACATGTCTGTGAGGTCAATTTATGAGTCGGGGACAAATGCGAACATGTCACACTGACAGTTTCCGTCACAGAGTCCTGATGAGAAGAGACAAGTTGTGTCAGAACACAGAAGAAGCAGATTTCATCATCTGAAGGCGACCTGGGAGAGAATAATCCAAGGAAGAAGAAAAAAAAAGGGTAATTACAATTACTTCTGCAGTGTTTCCCACTTAGTCGAAAATATGCAACAGAGGGGCACAGGGTAATCCTGCACTTAATGGCAGAAAATGTAAAGAAAGAGCCGATTTGGATCTGTCAGTCAGAAGCAGCTGGCAGACAAAGATGTCCCCGGCAGAAATGGCAGCCTCAGAGCAATGTCACCCCCGCCATCACAGAAAGAGGGTTTCTTTCCTCTCCTCCACAGGCAAACAGATCCACATCATGTGCTCCACTAAGCAGAGAAGTTTGATTTTCTGTTGTGTTTTTCCTATACATCTCGGCCAGTTACTGACAATGTTGCTTGAATAACCACGAGGGGTTAACACCCTCAACAGACAGAGAGCTTAATGAAGGAACCAATTATCACCTTCAAAAATATGGCAACAAAACATGTCTTATTTTGGAAAGCTACCCTTTAAATACAGATATTAAGTAACATATATCTGCATGGTGTATTTATCACTGATGCTTATTTTTGTTATCTTCCTTCTAAATGCTGCACATATGAAGAACAGTTTTCAATCATCTTCTCTATTTTCAGACTGATATGTGACTGTATCAAAGTAAATTCACCTGTTTAGATGCAGTGATCAGATGCAAAAGTATGGTTTCCCATGAGACCTTTTAAAGGTAACCTTTTAAGACAAGTGAAGAATTCATCATTATAGTTCCAAGCCTGCACATCTAAAATAACAGCTTCCTGTCTGTTTTTTTTTCTTCAACACTTTAAGCAGTTTTCTCCCAAAACATTGTGATTCTCAGAGTTGTTCGGAGTTGGAACTTAATGATGCCACTTCTTAGCTGAGTCAGAAAAGAAGAAAATATAGATGCAGAACTTTATATGGCATGCATGCCTTAAGGTTGATCATTCCAATACGTTGGTTAATTTATCATTAAAATTAAGTTTTTCATTGAATGAAACACATACTTTAAGGATAAAAAGAAGCCAATCCCTAAGGGAAGTTGGAGACATTCATATTATTATGAAGAGCCTTTATGACGTAGCATGTTGTATTCAAAAACAAATCTGAGTTTTAACATGGGTAAATTATCTGCACATTTGCTTCTTTCTTGTTAGGAATGCTTGTTAGCAGCTCAATAGATACATATTTTATTCATGTGGCCATATACAGTCCTATATGGCACCAGGTATTTATTTATTTTTTAACTGAAGTAACTAGTCCTAAGTTTTGTGTTTTCATTTACCAGGAGTAATTTGCAATTGCATCATTCCAATTAAATTTGCCCTCTGCGTTTAACCCATCATTGTCTCACCATCACGCTATATATATATATATATATATATATATATATATATATATATATATATATATATATATATAGCGTGTGTGCGCAAGGGCAATCTTTGTTTAATTACTTGATCCATTTTTGTTTTTGGTATAGTTGTTTTAGTATAGTTCTATATATATATATATATATATATATATATATATATAGTAACACTATATATATATATATATATATATATATATATATATATATATATATATATATATATATATATATATATATATAATGTATTTTTATGTAGGCCACACAGAGTTTAAGTTTGTGTGTTGGCATTTCTTGCTATTGATTTAATGTTTGTTTTGCAAAGATGGAGCTGGCTCCATGGGAGGGCATGTTGCTCACCAGTCCGTTCGACCCCATCCCTGGACGCCTCCCTCTGGCTTCTCCATCACGCTGTCACACGTAGGACTTTGGGGAGTGGGAATGTCGCTGGTGAGCGGGGAGGATTGCCCAGCCCAGCTGTCTTGTGACATCATTGGCCCCAATTTTATTGTACAACTTAGACACTTTTATTGATAAAATTATCACAACACCTATATGCAGGGCATGGATTGGGGTAGGGGTAAGACATCTGGGAGGAAGGGGGTGGCGCTACGCCGGGTCCCCCACTTAATGCACAACATCCAACAACACAACAGTTGAGCAGGTGGAGGCAGGCTTGGGGTCTTTCTCACACCCCTGTTCTCCGATTGACATCTTGAGTTTGAGGTCTGGAGAAGGCCACCTAGTCGGGGTCTGGGCTGGGGATGGGCGTAGGGTTCCGGGGGTCAGCTGGGGCTGGCACTTCTGCCCTCCCCCAACACATGGAGGTAGGGCTTAAGGATGGAGGGCAAGGTGTGGGGCAGACAGCACCTATGGGTTTGTGGGGTGGGCTCTGGTTGGTTGGTCCGTTCGGTTCATGTTGGCTCCATCTCCGGGTAGAAGGGCTCATGGGTCATCTGGACTGGGATCAGAGTGGGGGGTTGGGGCCAGAGAATGGATTGGGTAAGTTAGGTTGTGGGGATTGTTGGGTTTGAAGTTAATCCCCCTGTTCCTGATGATGGGCTTCACCTTCCCGGTCTGGGGACTGCATACCCCTCTGAGTTGCCTGTACCTAGACCTGGGGTTATAATATGTGTGTGATGAGTGTGAGTGTGTACCGCATACCTATTTTTGTGTGGGTAAGAGTGTATGCATGTGGAAGAACTAAGGTGGGAACATGTGACTGTGTACCTGTTTTTCTGTTTGCCTTTTTGTCAGTTTGGCTTTTGGTCTGGCCCCTCTACTGGGGCATCTCAGGTTTCCATTAAGTGTTGAGTCCACCTCCGTCCTGCTCCTCTATACAGCTGTTGACTTTGCTCCTGATTAGCTTCACCTACATTCTGCCTCACTTTTCTCCGCTCATTCAACTATATTTAAACTCCCTGGTTTCTTTATTGATTGCCACTTTCTCCTTGGACTTTTGCCTCCTGCCACCGTGTTCCTCTGTGACCAGTGTATTCAGTTGCTGCGTGTCTTATCAGATCCCCTGTGTTAGAGCCTTTTGTCAGTTTTCTTTTGTTATCACTGCACCTCTTTTGCCAAATCCTTGTCGTGCACTTGGGTCCTTCTCAAACCACACCATGGCAGTCATTGGGCCATAGTTTGGATAATGATCCAAAATGCATGCAATAAAAGTTCACCAATGTTAAAATCAACTGCCTCTAGGACTTAATACAAAGACAATGACAGAGGAATTATCTTTCAGCTTTTTCATATCTTTGTTAGAGATGCCAACAATAGTGTGTACCTTTTTTCTTATAACTACTGTCATAACACAATGTAAGCAAAATTAAAAGTGATTAAATATTCGGCAAACAAATGAGCTACTAACAGTGGAAGTATTTGTTAGCGAGTTAGAGAGGCTTTACCAGTACAAGAACAATAATGAGTCATAGCTGTTCCTTTTAAGAAATTCTGATTTAACAAAAACTAACTACATAATGATGTTGACTGACAAGAAACAATGTGACTGCAGTTCTGATGAGTAATAGAAACAATTTCAAAGAAAGCCTGCACAATGTTTACTGTCAACAGAAATTATATAAAGCCGATATAGCTCATACCAAGAAATAGCTCGGCTCTCTAGATTCGAAAGGAACTATCCTTGACTGCACTCTCTAAATCTATATTTACATTAAAAGGTACTGCTGCTTGAAAAAATAGAATGGAAAACATTTATTTTTCACCATCATCATCATCATCCACCAGTAACCTCTTTCTCTATGCTGTGGGTACTCCTTTTGTGCCTTGACTGTATCATCTGAAGATCAGGTGTTGTAGACCCAAAAATTATCCCAGCTCCACAGCGTCTTGGTAAGATGTAGGGTCACTATCCATGCCTTAGTTAACAATCCTATTAGCAAATGCTGTTGTTTGATATTTATTCATCACATTAACCAGTGGTATCACTGAACTAAAGAAAACAAGAATCAAAATGTAAAAAATAATTAATTCATGAGTGAAAAGAAAAAGCTGTGGATTACATTTAAAGAACAAAGGTGAAAAGAAACAGGACATGATCTAAAGTAAGGAGCAGCTACGTCTTCATTCAAAGCCAGTTTATAAGACTCTCTGATTAGCAGACATGATTAAATGATCATGCCTGAGCTGACTTTTCTTGGAAACAGAGCAATAAGTTGTGTTTTTAACACAGTGACTCACATAATCAGTTCTTAAGATGAGGTATGGATGCTTCTATCAGAATATCATCCAAATTAAAATCTGGCTAGCCACTACCTGTAGAAATAAAATTTTAGTTGGCGCAATATATAAGCTTCAACATTTTAGATTTCTGATTGGATATAGTAATTATATTTTATGTGTGAAGACCTTTTTACGATTTTGGTAGAGCGTTTTTCATTTTACTCTCATCACCCATGCTATTATTACTTTTTAAGGTTTCTATTTTCTTAGCTACATATCACAATTCAGGACTTATCATAGATAGACTAACATTCTTAGGGTTCCTCAGTTTTCCATCAGGCAGCAGCAGACGTGTTATTTGAGACCAGCACGGACTTTAGTCAATTGCTATTTCAACAGCCATATGCTACATTACAAATACACAAAAACAGCCACATAATATTTCTGTTTTAACAATGTTATAGAAATACTCCACCAGTTACAGGTGTGAAAGACACCAAACTCACAAATAGTAGAATCATGGCTACAATTCTGGAAAGAACCTTTCAACAATCATACATCAAGTATATTTTTTCTGAAAAAAGTCAAAACAATGGGGAATTTTAATGTTATTGTACAGATGTAATTAAAAAGATTTTAATGGTCTCTCCAATTCCAATCATCCTCCATTCAGATGACATAACCACATGAGCCAAAAAGCTCTAGATGTTTCTGTTTTTTTTGTTGTTGTTGTTTTTGTAACGATTTTCAGTAAATACAATACAACTACTAAGTAAACAAAATAAACGTCATATTCTGCATTCATCCTAGCCAGCTTTAAAGAAGTGTTGCACAGTACAAAAAAATAATTAAATGGACATTACGGAAACTTTTCATTATGGTTATTATATGTCACACAATTCAATAATTGTGTTGTCTACAGTGCCACAAAGCTACAATAGTATCCAAAGGTACAGCAATAAGAGAAAGTGTACAGTACTAAAATTAGGTATTATAATAATGTCTCATTGAAAGTGAAGATAATATAAATAGTACCTACAAATGTTGCAACCTTAGTTTGAGTTGCCATAATTACTTCCAATAGAGACTTGATTGCTGAAAGGAATAGAGACAGCATCATCCTAAAGAGCTTACTTCTAATTCAAACCCCTACAAGAACTCTGAATAATCCTAATAAATTGCTAGGTGAGTTAAAGTCACAAAGTGATGTTTTTGTACATGTTTAAACTTACAGTCACATTTAGTAGATTAGAATATGTATTTATATGAGGCTCATTTGCCAGCTTAAAAGCACCATTTGAAAGTAACCTTTACGTAGGTTTTAAAAATACTTTTCACTGAGCCCATATTTCCGTTAATGTTATTTACACATCTGATACAATAATCAAATATTAAATGTCATGTTTTCATTAAGTGTAAGTGAAAAATCATTCTAACAGAAATAAAGGCTTGATAACACTTTATTTGAGGTGTGCATAGGACTGACATTATACTGTAATAAACATGACAAAACTCTGTCATGAACATGAAGGCGTCTTTATGAATGTTGATGACTGTAGTCTTTAAGTGTGTTAAAATGTCCTTTTTATGACAACTAGACATTAACCAAGAAAACATAACCCATCATAAATATGCCACCATAGGTCTAATTATAAACCTCTGAACAGTTATTTAGATGTCTTATATTTGCATTACAATGTCACATGTGATTGGTCTTAACTTTGGCTGTCATGAGATCATTTTAATTGTGTCATTAATATTTACCCTTACCTCAAGTAAAGTTGAACAAGTAGGACTAGTTGCAAATATGTGATTAAGTGTTATTATACTGACAAATGCTTTAATAACAAAGCCATTAATGTTTACCATTCCACTTTATTTGAGGTAAGGGGAAATAAAGGTCTCTTGACAGCCAGTCGATCTCCCCCTCCATCTCCCCCTCATTCGTGAACAAGACCCCAAGATACTTGAACTCCTCCACTAGGGGCAGCACATCCTCCCCAACCCGGAGAAGGCACAATCGGTGACAAAGGGCAACCTTGGCGGAGTCCAACTCTCACTGAAAATGAGTCCGACTTACTGCCGGCAATGCGGACCAGACTCTGACACCGGTCGTACAGAGACCTGACAGCCCTTATTAAAGGGTACGGTACTCCATACTCCCGGAGTACCCCCCACAGGATCCCTCGGGGGACACGGTTGAATGCCTTCTCCAGATCCACAAAGCACATGTAGACTGGTTGGGCAAACTCCCATTAGTTTCTAAATTAAATAAACTTTTTTCAATCATATTCTATTTTATTTAATATGACTGTATATATGAGGGAGTGGTGGCCTACTGGTTAGAGCATTTCACTTTTGTCCTGGATGTTCTGTGTTCAACTCCCACAGACTTCCACTCTGTGTCCCTGAGCAAGACCCTTAGACCAGAATGCTCCCCGGGTGCCACAGAGTGGCAGAACACTTATCCCTAAGGGACAAATTAAATGCAGAAGACAAATTTAATTGGGATGCATGCTGCAATGACAGGTAAATATTATTAATATTATTATTATTATTATTATTATTATTATTATTATTATTATTATTATTATTATATTCACTGTTACATGTTGAGTAATTTAGTTCAGACACTTTATGATGATACACAGGGTAGAATCCAAGTAGCAGACTCAAACTTTATTCTGGAATGATCAGTTACACAAACAGATGGTCCACTATTCATAAGCGTTGTTAAAAATGTGGCATAGGTCAAAATTCAGAAAAGCAGTAAGATAGATGAGAAAGGGCTGGGATGCAGACATAAGTTGAGGGAGGAAACCTGACAGATTAGGTAGGAGACAGGTGATTGCTAACCCAGGTGTAACTCATCAGGCAGCATTCAAAAGACACCTGAGGGAACTAAAGATAAGAGGCACCCAAACTACAAAAACAGACATGACACATGGCACCAGACGACGGAGCATCAGTGTGGCGCTGATGAAACTCCTCAATAAGGGTGGGATCCAAGATGTAACCAGCAGGTACCCAAGACGTCTTCTCTGGACCATACTCCTTCCAATCCATGAGGTACTGACATCCATACACACTACAACAAACAGCCATGTGCGCCGGACGGTTTAGACAATGCCTACTCCATCCATTAAGGAGGGACAGGAGAAGAAGGGACCAGAGAACTAACACAGAAGGGTTTTAGACAACTGGCAAGAACAAAGCAAAATCTTAGAAAAATGCTCAATCACAGAGTGATTGACAATATTACCTTTAGAAGGTGGCAGTCCGTATCAACATCCAAGGCAATATCAGACCAGGAACACTTAGCAATTGAAAGAGGCTGGCAGACACACTTATGAGAACAGTTGGGACAAGTAGAAATGTACTCCTGAACATCCTTCTTCATCAAGGACCACCAGGACCACTGACAAATACGGAGAGTGGTCCTTTGGACCCCGGGATGACATAAAAAAGACCAAGTATAAACCTAGTGGATCAAAGATGCCCGTAGATCAGGGTTGTCTACCCAGCTGCATTGGCTCTTCTTGAGTCAATGCAGCAATGGTAAAGGCAAAGAAACTGACAACAAGAACAAACTTTGTCACCTGGGAGGAGAGGCACAGCCCTTCACCTTTCCTTTTCCTGGTTCCTCTTGTCAATCTCAATATCCAAAGCAATAGGGCGGTCAACACCTTGAGGAGATTCAATTAGCACCAGCTGATCTTGAAACCAGTCATACAAACCCAACAGGGATCCTGGAGCGTGCACCTATTCCACCCGCTGTTTGCAGCAAGAGAATGGAAATTGATGGCATAATCGGCCACACTTCTTCTGCCCCGGTGCCCATTCACCAGGCTCTTGCTGTCGCCCAACTGGGAGAAGTGTGTTGGAAGATTCACTCAAATGTGATTTTAATCAAAGCAAAGAAGTTGCAGATGGCTGCATGCAGGTGGCAATAAGCGGTGGCCTAGATTTCCATTATCGGGTGGGAGTTGACAGAGGCAATCCTTGCTTAATCAGTGGGAGACAGTGCAGTGCTCAGCTCAAATTGTAAAGCCCGTGTGAAAAATGCTCTACAGTCTCCTGATTCTCCAGTGAAATGTGTTGGTAGAGTTAAGGGATGGAAATAAAGTTAAAGTTGGTTGGGGCTGTTGCCACTGTAGCCATGGAGGCTAACGCAATCTTGCCTGATAGGATGGTACATGGGGTCCGATGATGTGGTATTCACGTTGGCTAGTTCGTACTGACAATCACACAAAGTCAAATTCAAGTAGCAGACACAAACTTTATCAGGAAGATAATTAGTTCCACAAACAGGTAGTCCACGTTGTAGAAGGGTAGTTTAAATGAGGAAGATGTCTTAATCCAGAAAATCACCAAAACAGATGCGGAAGAGCTGGGATACAGACAAGTCGAGACGAACTAGCAGAAATGGGAGGACACCTGACAGCTTCAATAGGAGACAGTTAATTGCTAAACCAGGTGTAACTTATCAATGCCTTGTACAAGAAGAATCCTTGTCTGAAAAAAAGGTGTATTGCACTGCACTACCCTGAAAAAAAAAATAAAAAAAAAAAAACAATTCCTGAAGTTACTGTTCGCAAAGTTTGTTTTAACCATGGTCAGCATTTGTATTTCTCATAGAGATGTGATCACACTCAAGTGTGATTTTCAATTCACTTCTAGCCCTGCTGTAGGCCAGTCTGTCTACTTATCTGAATGCTGCATCATGGGCCTTCAGAAGGGACTGCAGTGTGCTGTCTACCCATGGTTCCTGGTTGGGAAACATTCTGAGTGTCTCTGGGGATAGGACAGCATCAGTACACAAGTGCATATAGGACTGCACAGATGATGTGTAATCGTACATTTACTGAAACTATCTTCTAAAAAGTGAATTCAATCTTTTGTTTTGCTTCCATTTCATGAGAAGACTACCTAAATCATCCATGTGTCACTCCATCCTCCTCCATCTCTCCCTGCCTGTGCAGTTTTCACCTTCCATAACTGTGCCTGTATAATTACACTGCAGCCACTGGCTGAGGTCAGAGTTTGATGCTCTTAAGCTTGGCCCATTCATCCCCAAAGGACATTGATTCCTTTGACCTTTGTGTGACTGCTTATCCCCCAAACTGAGCTTCACCAAGCTTCTTGCAGCATGCCTCAGTAAGCAGCTAATTTCCCAAGGCTCAGTACACCAGGCTATTAGTGCAGAGGCTAAAAACTAGCAGCCACAGGAAAGTGTGCTTCTGAGATCTACGACCAAGCTGGTGAGAGTAGAAGAGCTCAGACATGCACAGACCTTGCAATGTTTATTCATGCGTGTACTTGTGACCTCCTAAATCTCAGTTTCTCCCTAACAGGGCAACATTACCTGGTAGGTCTGGTCATGAAGCAGCTGTTCCTACAAGCTTGTACTTGCTGATTTACAAAATGAGCTAATCTTTGTTCTTGTTGTTGTAACAATTAGCCTCAATACACACATCATGTATTAAACCACCTATTTTGCGCCAACAGATTACTTATTTTTGCTTTTCCACAAAATGGATTCATTGGCCACTAGATTTAATTTTCTAATGGATAAGGTAGACTGTGTTCAAATTTAAAAGTGGATGAATAAAGCATATGTATGATAATGACAACAATGATGATGATTATATAATGATTTTGTTGCATTTGTACAGGGACAGCGCACAACGATATATTCACCTAACAAACAGGAAATATGCATGATACCAACTTATAGCAAAACAAATTCTAATTTCTGCGTGTAGTTCCTTGACAGGTTGATGTTAAACAGGACTAACTGACACAATTGTCCAGTGCGTAAATGCCCTGCATTAAGAGTTTGAATTATAATTATTTTGGCTACATTTTGCCTGTCAAACAGCTTTGCTTAAGACTGCACCAAACCCAATGACACAGTTCCTAGTCACACTGATAAAAGGAAATAAAACAACGCAAAGACTATTGGAAAGCAAAAAAATCTATTCTTTAAATGAAGCCTACCTTATTATAATTCATGCTTAATAGACAGTTTTTCTTTGCAGGTCATTGGGAAATGCCCACATGCGTGCGTCTAAATGCTTTTGTGGGGAAAGGGTGTTAAAATCTGAGAACATATCTGAGTTATTATGTTCAAATTAATTTAAGTGTCAGGTCTTCTTGAGGTAAGCATTTGCCTGCTGCATCACTATTTTCTAGTAAAGCACACTATGAAATCCACATCCAAAGTGTTCTTGGAGCACTTGCGTCAGTATGTGACTTTGGTTCCTTCAGGGTCAGCGAGTCCTTCAAATCGATTATAGACTGGTAAAAAATTCTCTAAGGTTTGTTTTGTTTATTGCAGGATCCATAGCTCATTTTAAAAGGATGTTGTAGAGAATGCCCACATGCATAAAGGCACTGTGAAGACTAAAAAAAAAAGATAACCAAAGCGCTTTGTTCTTGAGCAGCAAACCATGAGTTTCTTGGGCTGACATGCTGTCCCAAGCCTGACTTCTATAGATTTTTTTTTCCAAACACATGTTCAGGCTTTTTGTTCTTCCTCCAAGTAACTAAGTCCTTGCACAAGCCTGATGCTGAAATCCTTCTGCCACGTAATTTATCCAGCACAGCAGATAGTTTAAAGGAGGAAAATGGAGAAAAAGTGTCCAAAAGCAGCTACATTTTCAAAAAAATCATTCAGGTGTAAGTGATGAGCATGCCTGCTGAATGATAAGTTTAACTGATGGGGAAAAGAGTGTGCAAAGTGCACTGCAGTGTGCATGAGGTAAGGCCTCCCTCTTCCACGCCTACAAACCGGAGGATGCACTGCCCATCACAGCAGCTCCATCGTAAATCCGGCCAACTGATTTATTTTCCAGTTTTAAACAGCTGGTAACCTGACTCTCGCCAGGTGGATGTCGTTCCACCGAGCTCCACACATCCATCTGGAATCGCTGCCATTGGGAGGGATTTCAATACCACATAAAACGGACGAGCCAATCAGGATTGCCGGGTAGGATTTTCATTGATGTGACATATCAGAAAAGTGACTGTTTGGATTGAGACAGCAATGGCAGCTTGCAGCGAGAAATCAAGCAGTAACATTAATATAATTACAGTGACTATGCTATAACTATAACTATTCATCAGTATTGTCCAATCTACCAAATATTAATTCTTTAAAAGAACACCAGAGAACGGCTTTGAAGGGTTTTAATAGTGGAAACAATGTTTTCACTCTTCTTCCAACCAGGTTTGCAAGAGCCTAATCTTTCCTAACGTCAGTGTCACAGATTGGTGTCAATGTGAGTGGTTGAAGTAGCACCTCAGTAAAGATGATGGACAAGTGGTTTATCCAATCACATGCCAGGATTTTTGATAAGGCTCCTCCTTTTGAAATAAATCTCCAATGGAGTAATCCCAGATGGATGTGTGGAGCTCTGCAGAACGAAATCTATCTGGTGAGAGTCAGGTTCAAGAGCTGGAGTTTTCTTTCAGACACTTTTCAAATTCCTCTACAGACCTCTAGATTTCCCTTCTGGAAGGAAATAGTCCAAGAATATCTGTGGTGCATTCAATGATATACCTAAATACGTTGTTGTTGATAAACCTCTAGAATGTAATCCAGCAGCTCATTTTGGCTTTTTTTAGAGATGTATTTGTCAACCTTTGTATTTGACAGGTGATCTGCCAGCTGATCAACTGGTTAACCACATACAGGAAAACTGTTGGATTTGGTGGAGAACCAGAACTATGTAATGGTAGCTCATATGCCCTGTAAATTGAATAAAATCAGAAATCTGTGATCCCTATCCAGTTTACAGGTGACATTCACCCTTCTCAACATTGACAATTTTACACTGCTGCTAATGTAACCGGTGCTGCTTTTGTGTTATTTTATCCGATAAATGTTTTTAAAAAAACTTCTTGGGTCTTATCTGTGTCTCTCCAAACTGGAAAAGTAGAAATAGTGTGTCAAAGGCCTGTGGCCTTTGGCTGAAGACTCTTCCTGTCATTCAGTCAGATCAGCAAGGTCTGGTCTGCTCTTTTAAATGTGTAAGAATTTTTTTGAAAGCGAGAAGATTGTTTTCGGTTGTGTGTGATTACTCAGATAGGTTCACATTTAAGAGATTGATGGAAGCAGGAAGGTTTTTTTTTTTCTGTTGACCTATATTACTATTTGTCAAATCTAAATATTGTATAGTTATGCACCTGAAATTGCTCTATTCAATAGATAAACCCTTTGTAACATCCTTTGATCCCCTGAATTTATCATTAGTCAGAGAGGGGAGATACTCTTCCTCCAAAACAAATCCCCAATATGCTACCTCTGAGGAATCAGTGACCTTGACCAGAAACCTCTGTCCATAAAGCTTGTGGCTCAGTGGCACCATAAGCTGATTTTTAACCTTGTCTCTAGCCATGACTCTGTGCGCCCTCAAGCCCATGCAGTTATGATGCTGAGTGCCAGAGGCTGATATGAATCTCAAATATACCAGCAACTGTCAGTCACTCCACAGATAAAGCTGGTTGAAACTCCGGGCTTATGTAGCTACTGTTTGCTGAGTGTGGCAGCCTGATCATTCCATTGCCACTATCTGGCTTTTTCCCCTCAAAGAAGCTCTGAGAAAGCAAATTAAAGAATCGGTGAGGAATGAGGCAGCAGATCCCACATCTTCAGGCTCCCAGCTTGCTGACAAAACTGTTGTGGCAAAAAAAATACTTGTTGTTTCCCTAATGTGCCTGTTTAAAGTGTGCAGTGGAAGGAAGAGGAGAGGCTGTAGTTCAGTTATCTCATAGTGACCTAAATTCACAGCGGATGCCTTATTCCGTTATTCTGGTACCCACGGGGGATTGTGTGATTAGCATGATTAGTCTATCTTTGTCTAATCCTGCTGTGTGATTGTTAGCATACAGCATTTATGTGATTGTTTCCTCTGCCCTATTTCTGTGACATTGCTCTTGCTACTGACTTTAAACATGACATTTTGTATTAACACTTTGTGGTCATCACTAGATGCACATTAAGACAGCAGATCTCTTGACACACAGCCTTTTCTCATGCTGGCCTGGACTGGCTAACACATCCTGTGCTAATCCTCTGGAAAGATGCCTGTTTATGGGACCAGAGGACTAAATACCCATCTTTGTTCCTGGAGCTATGAGCTGGTGCCATCATGGCTTTTGACTGACCTCAGAGACACAACCTCCAATCCTCATTGATCCTTGGGATGAGCCTGAAAAATGCTAATCGTCTGTCCAGGTGCGCAAATGGCAGCCAGTCATGCAGACAACCGCTCAGAATCAGCACTTTTAGAAAGCCAGGAAGGAGAGTGGGAGGCACGAGATTGGACCACCTTCACAAGTTAAAAAAAAGTGTTGGAGAACACAATATATCCCTTCCAGTTCACTAACTCCCACTTAAGGCTACCATTTGGCATGGAGATATTGCTGTTTGCAGTTTCTCCGAGAGTGTGTGAAGAATTTCTTTCATCTCTCCACTCCTACCAATCTTGGAGGGCTTCCCACTACCAGCGCACAGGCTCTAGCTCTGCTGATTTCTCTCCTCCAGTGATAGAGGCTGCACTAAAAGTCCCATCACTCTTCAGGTAATTGTTCATTCTAATGTGATGACACAGCAAGTGGTATGGCCATACTTCTTTATTTGCAGGAGTCACCGTGTGGGCAAGAGTGTAAAACATGTTCGGGTGAAGAAAAGTTAAAGAATTAAAATCTATAATACATGACAATTCATCAGTTCATTCCACCCTGACATTATAGAGTTTGGTCCCTGAGAGAAGAAATGTGATTGCAACTGTTTGCACACTCTCTTCTCACTATTTATTTTCATTGCAATTGATGACAGCCCTTGTGTTTGTGAGGGAGATGCCCCCTCTCACCATCATGCTGCCTCCTTTGAAAGTTGTTTGGTGGTAGCAGCACATTAGCAGAGAGACTTTGTTAAATTTTACATGGGGTAACCCACATACTGAGTTTTACTTTATTGCTCAACACAAAAGAGCATTTTCCGTAAACTATTTTGGTGGAAATAAAAAGCTTTTTTTAATTCTTAAGATTAAAGAAGCATTGCTAACACAGGGTAAAAAAAACAAAACAAGTACAAAACACACATTTTGTTCATTTTTCTCTTACTTTAGTTTGATATGCAACTATTCAGTTAAGATTCAAATTAAATATTTGATTATGGGGCTAGGGGGTGGCACAGGGGTGGAGAATGCGACCCATGTTCGGTGGCCTCAGTCCTCAACGTGGTCCTTTGCTGCATGTCCTCCCTTTTCTCTCAACCCCTTTCCTATTAGCCTGCTGTCAAATAAAAGCCACTAATATGTTGATTATGGACTAACTTAATAATACATTTACTCAATAAAACCAATATTAACACAAATGAGCAAATCATTGAGACATTTAATAGTTATGTGAGGTCAGGGTCTCCTTGTCTAAGAGGTATTTTTACAAAGATAAAGAAAATAGGGTCAATCCAAACAATATTTTAAAAAGTCTGATCCGTTCAAATTAAACATAGTTGACTCATCAAAACATTGTTTAATTTAAGTCTGTGCATCTACATGAAGTTCGACCTGCTGCAGAACCCCAAAGCCTGTGGACCGTACCGATCGCTGAAGCAGGGCTTTATTCCACCCAAAATACAACAGACAATAGGACCCCCGCTCTGACCGCCGCCAAGGCTTAAGTCCCGGCCAGTCTCCTCCTGCCGGATGTTAGATCCCTCACCAATGAATTGGGTGAAAGCTGAGAATTGCCTCACATAAGTTGGACAGCTGTGTAGTGATTTTCACGGAGACCTGGCTTAATGACGCTGTGCTTGATGAAGGGTATAAAGGGGTAGCTAGCATGCCACTCTGTGAACAGGGCTGATCGAAACGAGGCGGCTGAGAGACAAAGGGGAGGAGGATTAATTTTATATGTTCATAAACACCTGCTGCACATCAGTAAAAAAAACAAAACAAAACAGAAGTTTCTGTTCCTCTAACCTTGAATATCTAGCAGTTGAGTGCAGATCTTTCAAACTGACTAGAGAGTTCAGCTTGTTGACTATTATTGCTACATACATTCACCCCAAAGCTAATGCTAAGACTGCCTTGGAAGAGCTTTACTGCTTTATCAGTGGACTTATGAACAGTAACCTGGATGCGGCTACGATTGTAGCAGGGGATTTTAATCATGTTCAGCTTAAAGCTGTGTTTTCCCCAAGTAACATAAATTCATTAGGTTCCCAACCAGAGACAGTAATATATTACATCAAGTCTACTACAATATTCCACGAGCATATAAAGCTGTCGCAGCTCCTCTCTTTGGTGCATCGGATCACATTGCGGGGGAGCTGATACCTACCTACAAACCACTGATCTGCAGAACCAGACCTGTGACCAAAACCATTCAAGTTTGGACTGAGGAGGCCTGCTCTCCTCTACAGGACTGTTTCTAACACACTGAGTGGGATGTATTTAAAGAGAACACTGATCTAGAGAACTATGCATTGTCTGTGCTTACTTACATTCACTTCTACACTGATGCTGCCATACCCACAAAGACAAAGTGTTTCCTAACCAGAAACCAAAAGTGTTTCCTAACCAGAAACCATGGGTGAACAGCACAGTGCGGTCCCTGCTCAAGACTCGGTATGCTGTATTCAGATCAGGGGACAAACTGGCCTATAGCAGGGCTGGAAGTGCATTGAAAAAAGGCATCCAAAAAGCAATACACGAGTACAAGCAGCACATCGAGGACCACTTTAGCAACAACAACCCACGTGACATGTTAAGAGGCATCAGAAACATCAGTGACTACAAGCGCAGCGACCAGCAGCCCAGCAATGACCCGGCTCTCCCGGGTCATTGCTGACCTTAAACAGCTTCTTCGCATGCTTTGACTCTTCAAGCTGCAGGGCGCCTGAACATCTTCCTCAGCCTGAGGAGCACATCAGCCTCTCGTCCTGCAGCCGCACCAAGTGACCTCCTCCTTGAAGAAGGGCAACCCAAACAAGGTGTCAGGTCCAGACGTGGTGTCAGGGCGGACACTTAAATCATGTGCTGACCAGCTATCAGGTGTCTTTCTGGACATCTTTGACCTGTCCCTGCAGCTCTCCATCGTTCCTGCCTGCCTGAAGACATCCGTCACCACGCCTTGATACCATCACTGAACCAAAACCCCAGATGCCCAAAGGGACCCTTAGAACAACGTTGCCCAGAAGGGGCCAACACAGGGAAAGCTGCCTCCCCCACCTGAGGGAAGAGGAGAGACGGGCCCCAGAAAACCCCCATCAGCCACGCCGAAGCCCCAGAGAGCCGCAGGGACAAGCCCGTGGGCTCTGCCGGCAGCCAGCTACGCTGGAGCGGGTCCAGCCGTGAGCCCCAAGGACCTGCCCCCCCGCACTTAGTAGAGGGGGCGGGCCACTAAGTGGTGGCTTTAAAAACACAACCTGACAAATAGTTAAACAGAAAACTACATACACAGTCGCATTCACTTGTTCCCTCTCTAGTGCCCCCACATGCAAGTCCTATTAATGTTGATTTATGGTCTTTGTGAAACATACCGTATTTTTCGGACTATAAGGCGCTCTTAAAATCCTTAAATTTTCACAAAGATTTACGGTACACCTTAAAACTGATGTGCCTTATAAATAATTACTGTTGTGCTTACTGACAGATGTTATGTGGTACAATGTACTCAAAAATATGTAAGTACGACTTTGGTAAGCAACGAAGCCGCTCCGTATACTGTGTCACTATTTGATTGGACCCTTGAGCAGTCTACCAGATTGCCTGACTATAATGTCTAAACTAGAAGTGCATTTATGTAAAGGCCCTCACATACTCAGGTGTAGTTCACGCCGCAGAGGTCTGGGTACGGTACGTGCACAGGTACGTGCACAGCTCAATTTTTACGGCTTCTCGGTGGCAAGAAGTCTTACATTACATTGAACCTTTTTATATGTGACACAAAGCTTGATACACTGAGCTGCGCCAAGCAGGTGGTCGAAAAGACGTGCCAGATCACAGTCCCTCTCTGTTCTCACTGATCACACATTTTACAATTCAATACGCCACTTCGTCCCACTGGCAGAAAGTGTGGGAATTGTAGGAATTTTCCACAAGAAATATAAGCAGCAGTGCGCTCGACCATGAAGGGTAAAAAGTCTGCGGTCTCGGCGTACGCGTTAGCAACAACAAACCTAGTACGTTCATTCAACATAAAAGTTACATTTATTTTGGCTTTATGTTGGAAAGAGGGCAGTGTAGTTCAACTCTCAGGAGAGAGCTATGTACGTGAAGTGATGGAATGATATTATACACTTGAGAAGAGTAGTTAATGCGCCTTATAATCCGTTGTGTCTTACATGTGGACAAAGACACAAGCAGACACGTTAATTCACTGTGCGCTTTATAATCCAGTGCGCCTTATGGTCCGAAAAATATGGTAAATGGAGCTCTTAAGCTAATTGGTTTGCTGTTAGCTACTGATCAACTAGATAAGATTCCAATGACTTACGCTCATCAATCGTTCCTTTTTTAAAAGTTTTCCCTTAGCAATTTATGAGTTAGCAGTGCTTTGAGTGGGCCTATTCACAGTGGTATGCAGTACTGGCACCTGTGACATATTTTAAGATAAAAGGTAAGATCAGGGCCGGTGATAGCCATTTGGATGCTCTAAGGGCATATGCTTTGTGTTTCCCCCCCCCACCTGGAAATGTACAATAATACAGTATTTTTCAATGTGTTTCTCTTTAATTCCAAAATAACTTTTAAAATTATTTGCAAAAAGTAAGAGGAAAAATTTTAATCTTTAGCAAGATTAGCAAAACACCTAACTAATATTGTATCAACAATGGTGCTTTCCACACAAGATAACTGTGTTCTACCTATCATAGAGAAAAATTAACAAATGCAACACTCTGGGAACTGTAGTTAGGTAGATGTAGTTATGTTTGCGGCTGCTTTGTTGTGACGAGACCCCCTAACCGACAAAGAAGTTGTCGTATACACCCAAACCCAGCTTCGTCAGGATGGGACTTTAGATTAACAAACTTTAACATTACTGTTCAGCATAAATCATTTTTGAATAAAGAGAAATTGAACAGGCTGATCATTTCTCAAATTAATTTGATCAAAGAAGTTTAGTATTGCTTCAGTAGTAAATGACTGCATGTGAAATGATGCTTTGCTAATTTTTTTGTTTACCACAATAAAAACCTCCACAGGTTCTTTCTGTTTCTCTCCCTCTCAGGCGCTACTGAGGACTGCCCACAGCCGCTCTGAGTGCAGCGTGTACGAAAGGTAGACAGAAGGCAGCACAGCGTGGATCTGTCTCCCTGACTTTTTAAGAAATTGGATAAACTGCTGCAACACAAAGCAAAATAATAGTCAAACTATTGTGTAGACAACGTCCAAAAGGTACGAAAGGATGTGTGCTACTGACACATTTAAAACAATTTATATCGTCAAAAGGAAATTGTGACAACCCTAGTTGCTGTTTTTCTTCAATGTTCCCGTTACCAAGCCATTTTTTCTTTCAGTGACTCACACCTGTAGCGACCCTTTTTTCACTACTGGGATAATGAAGGGAAATACCACAGGAGAGACTAGAAAGATGTATATATTTTTTTCTTATTTTTGTATTGCTTATATCTAATGACATGCTTTATACAATTTTAACAAATTTTTATACTCGAGTATTTTGCTATTAAGATTACTATAATTATGATTTTGTTTTACAAGACTAAAAGGACTTATCACTTTTTTATGTGTTTTGAGGATCTTTTAATTTATGTGATTACTGTAACAGGCTACATTGAGGACCTAGACACTGATCCATAACATAGGAGTAAAAGTTCTAAAAGAATAGATTTATAGAATAGTAATTAGGGATAATATTCAGGACACGGATCACCACACGTAGGTTGGCATAACGAAATACCAGAGGCTCCACCGCTGTTCTCCAGTGCTCTTTAGAGTTTCAGCTAAACACCCTACAAGTGTGTTCCTTTCACTTGTAAACTAAGCACTGGCAGAAGCAGATCTGGTAAGATTGTACATTTAAGATGTAACGAGCAAAGTTGTTACATCTTTTTGATAATTTGTAATAATTCCCGTATGATTCCTGATCACACTGTCAGCCTAGTAACAAAAATAATCATTTTGAAAACAGTAAAATACATAATTAATATTTGTATTTAGCATACAGTAAAGTATGAAATACCACTCCAGAAGATGTTTTATCCAGATCACACAGCCCTTTCAGGACTATACTGTTTTGTGCCTTCCTTAAGTTTCTAAGGTACAAGAGAAGGATGTAGGCCAGAGCTCACACTATGCATCACAACAAGGCCTGTAGTTATTGAGCTGACTGCCGTGTAAAAGAGCCCATAAGGCAAAACATGAGCCGCTGGGCTCTTATTGTCTTCTCACTGTACATATTCAGCCATACACCAGCATGCAGTTGTAAGGCAGACATTGTTCTGCTTATTAATAATGAATCAGAAGAGAAGAATCTTTCTTTCCTGATATTGCTATCATTATCATATTCATTTACATGTGTGATCAGTACAGGGTGGTCGCAGTACTTCAGATGAAAATGATTGGGAGCTTAGTGCAACAGTCTGACACCAGTACAAATTAGAAAGCTGAGCATTGCTTGAAAAAAAAACAAAAAACAACTGTTGACACGAGTGTGATGTTTGAAGGCCAGAAATCAGACAGGGCAATATATCCAGCTTTATCCATGATCTAAATATTCTTGCAATTCCAAAGGGGTTGTTACTTCGTTACTGCGAAAATATATAACCACAACAGCTTGCATGTGAGGTCTTCTTTGGTGCCAAGTTAGAGCAAATGCATTGAACCTTTCATTTGATATCCACACACAAAGAGTAAAATAAGGGGCAAATAAGCCATGTTGCAGAAGAAATTTCCCTGCTCCTTGTTAATAGGTGTATACCATCGAGTGTACAGCTGTTAACACGCTTCTTTCTAATTTGGAAACAGATTCAAACAATACGATTTTCTATTAAAGTGGCAACAAAGAAATCAAAGGGGTGGTTTTGGAAAACATAGACCGCACATGATGAGGGAGGAGAGAGTTAGCACCTCACTGCATCTAGTATCACTTTAATTAGCATAATATGTTTTTATGTAAACCTGTTACAGGTAACCTTTGAAAGAAAGGTCAGCTCTCCAAGCACATAGAGGGAGTCAGATATTTAACACACACAAACACACACACTTCCATTCATTTTATATTGCTTTATATGCCCTAACCCTGAACTTAACCCTAGACCTAAGGCCACAGGTAGATACCGAACCATAACTTTAACCGTAAATTCAATTCACACCTTAGCCCTACACCTAAGCACTAGCCCAATTTGCATCATGTGGACCTTGGAAAATGGCCTCACAATTCTAATTGCCCACACAACTTTGGTCTACTGCCAAGTTTTGGTCGGCACAAGGATAGCTATACACACACACACACACACACACACACACACACACACACACACACACACACACACACACACACACACACACGCACGCACGCACGCACACACACACACACGCACGCACACACACACGCACACAGTGCATGAGTCAAATAGACCTGAGCAGTACTCTCAACCAACAGCCTACGCAAGCTTTAATTGTTGCCCCTTTTTGACCTATATTAAAAAAAATCATATCACAGTTTTCTTGATAGGAATATCCATGAACAAGACCAGCTGTAAAAAACAAACAACCTGCCAAAAGGAAGAGGACAAAACTAACTATAAAAGGGTGCTTTGCTTTTGGGAAAGCACTGCTTTGTCACTTCCTGTTTATATAAAGTATAGTGTGTATCAGAAACCCTAAATCTATTGAGCTAAAAAAGAGTGACAAAGAACTTTCCCATGAAAGGAAAGATGATTTCATTAAGATGGACACAGCAGTTATTTATTTACAGTGCACACACGTCTTAACAAACACATTCTGAAGACCTCTGAAGCACCAATTAGGCTTCAAAGAATGTTGCAATGTTTATTGAACTTTGTCTTTAGATTAATCAGCTCCCTATGTGCCCAAGCCTGCTGCTGTCTCTTACAGGGGTAATAAACAGGGTCAAAATTACAGCTCGACTGGAAGAAAGAGGAGCCAACATGTGACGCATTAGCCTGTTTAATCCTACACAAGCCACAGAGCATGAAATGCACCATCCTCCCCTTTGCCTATCAGGTAAAACCCCCGTCTGTGTGGAGGTTATTAGAAATCCTTGAAACTTGACGGAGACAAAAGGGAACAGAAGAAAGAAGAATCACAGCATACGGGAAGATTGGCATTTAGGTGTCAAACACATTTTGATCTTTGTGACAATGTCTCAAAGATCAAAATCTATTCCCCAAAAAGGGAAATACGACAGCCATAAGACATTAAAGAGAAAAGAGATGGTACAGCTATCAAATGGTGTGATGGGAATTTTCAAGTGGCTTTGATAGCGAGTGAGGCTGAAATGCTTGTACACAGAAGTTGAAGCTCCAGTTTACAAGATTTTTGATTCAACAGTGTTCTTTCTCAAAAAAAGGCAGAATACACTAGAATGCAGTGCTGTGTTTTACTGGCTGGGCAGCTCTTCTGCAAGAAACACAAAGGAGCTCTTACTAAGTCCAGCTATTCTACGCCTCGCTTTATTTCCACTTCAATGAAAGAAAGCAGCTGATTACATTTAATACAGGCTTTCAACCCCATACTGTTACACAGCCATATACTTTCCTTTTAATTTATTTTCTATGATAATTGGCTTGAAAAATAAACATAAAGATACAAGAGGGAAATCAAGTGCTGTTTAGAATGATTTAGCTTCCCATTTCCATCTTCAAAATAAATACAGGAGCCATAGTTTTATTCAAATAAATGCTTTTGCTGGGAAACAATGCCTCTGTGCATTGATCATACTTTGTGAACAATGCACAGTGGTTCCTAAAAAAATCCAACTCTGCACCATTTAACTGCAACTGTTGCTGTTTTGATGTGCCATATTTTTCCTCACCTGAAAAATAAATCATAACACCAACTTTAACATCATTTTACAGAAACATAAGGCAAGGCAAGGCAAATTTATTTGTATAGCACAATTCAGTACAGAGACAATGCGAATTGCTTTACATGATTAAAATATATGAAAATAAAACAGAATAAAAGCAAGTAGGAATAAAGTGTAGAAACAAAAATAGAACATTAAAAACAGTTGGACTAAACAAAAAGTGGTGCGCGTACAGGTGGATGTCAAGGTTTGCCTGGATCTTGTGTGAAGATTTTTCTGAGTCCATATGCTTGTGTATGTCTGGCTTTCTGTGCCTGGAGAATGCTCTCTAACTTTAGAAATTCCATTTCATGACACAATGAAGGATAAAAACTCAGAGGCGTCGCCTCCTATTTCCCTCACCTTTGGTTCCATCGCTCCATTTGGAGCTGCGCCTTGTAGCAGTTGCAATAAAATTCAAATACCCACTTGGCTTCATTTCCTTTCTCCCATCTACACCTTCTGGAAACGCTTAGTAGAACTTCACACATTATTACAACATATTTTACCAAAGCATAAAAAGGGAAAGTGCCAAGGCAGCCTCACAAGATGTCTGAGGTGGTATTTTCACTGAGAGATGAGCGTGCACATACACATGCACCTACAGAACCAGATAAAGGAGCTTAGCGTTTAATTAGATAGGACTGTTACTGCAGTCTCACTTGTACAGGTAAGTTTACAGACTTACAGTGCCAAAAGAATATTAGAATGTCTGGAATGGTTTCACAGTGTTTTATGGGAATGTTATGTGTCCATATACGCAATTGTAAAGTAAACCAGCTCACATAGGAATGACTAGTGTGCATATATATGAATATTTCCTAAGTTAAATATATGTACATGTTTGGTTAAAACATTAACATAGACATATATAAAGCTTATTAAGTATTGGGACAACTGCAAAAGACTGTGTATGTCTTTCCCCAATTAATATACACATTTAAAGGTATAGTGGACAATGATTTTCTGTGGAGATAATCTTACCTATTGGTTGTCCCACAGGCCAATGATTGTGACACGCTCACCTAACTCCAATTCCATGTGCGTTCCTTGCTAGTTTCTTCTTGCTGCACACTTCTAGTATTTATGTATTCAGTTATCTCTGGTTTCACCCATTCATTGTTGCTCCGCTGCTCTCATTGTATACTTTGAAAATGGCTGAAAGTCGTAAGGAGCAAACTGTCTGACAAGTTTAAGAAGAAGAGAAGAAGAGGAAGGCCTCTAAAGAAAGTGATATGACCAGTGTGGATTTGGGATATTTTTGCATATTCGACCTCAAACTAACTTCCCAGCGGTTACTAAAAAGGGGAGCCGAAATGTCCAAGCATGCTCAGAAATGCATAAAGGTTCCACTCACAGCTGAAAGACGAAAAACACAGAAGAAACAGTTTAAAGGTTACCCAACCACCTTGTCCACCAGTTAAACTGTGGTGCGATTTAACAAAATTCCAAAAGCCACATAGGCCACGGTGTGGTGGGGGAGTTCACAGCGGCTGCTTATGAAGCTGGGAGCCAGACAACAGCAGTACTGCAGCTAGCTCCCTGCCGCTCAGTGACACAGGGATATGCAGCTGGGATCCAGTTCTTCACCGTTGTGCCTCAGCGGAGAACTCGCTACCAGCGTACCCCAACAAAGTCATATTATGCAGCTGTCTGCCAGCGCTCCACCGCCGTCACAGTGACAGTGGTCGTCAGTCAACCAGATTTTTCGGTTCCAAATACACCTTCCTTACATTTGACAGCATTTAGAAATTAAATAAACTTACACGTAATTGTTGATTTCTTTCAACAATAACTTTCCTTTTGCCACTCTTGCATAAATGCCAGCTTTGTACATTGCACGGTTGCACTGTTGGCCACCCGTTTTCCTGTCTCCTGGATTTTGCCCATTTGTACATTTCTGTTGATTATTGAAGATTTAAAAGACAAATAAGTATTTTTATTATGGCTCTGCGTTGCTCCTGGTGCACTCTGGGTCCACAAAAAAATCCACAAATTTAAAGAGACTATAAAATAAAAAGATTAAATAGTACACAAGTGGACTCCCCTGGAGTTACTTTGCAGAGCACTGTCATGCAACGGTAGAAGAATTTGTGTCTTTTATAAGGTTCATACAGTCCATATGTGCTCCCTACAAGCTGATTGATATATGCAGGGATATAGTATGTGTTTAACTGTTTGTTTGGAAGATGAGAATCATCTTTTCTTTTGTTCATCTCTTTAGAGTGGTTTCAACTGGTCTGAACTGTTTAGGTTCTTTTTAGACTAATAGAATCTCACCCCTAATGAATAGCAACAACTCCCTCGCACCTTCACACATGTGTTGTGAAATCACCTTTGAATTGATCCTGCTTCTTTAAATAAAACCTCCCCTCACACCTAATTGTCATCTCTGTTTGAAACCACATGTTTCTGATTTCACGTTTAAAACTGACTGTCAGCTACAGACATTAGCACACTTCCTTATCAGATTTTGCTCAGTGCTCTCTCTACGTATTTAAAATAATACTAGACGTAAGATTATACTTGAGCAGAATTTGAAAAAAATATGCTGGAATGCCCATACACGTTTGAACACTGTTCTTAAGCAACAAGACAAAGTTAATCATTTTAATGTTCTTTTTTAGGTGGTGTTTCTAGTAAAATACAGTGTGCATTCGTGCATTCCTTCTCTGAATCATAATGCTCACCCTCTCTTAATACATCAGTAGCAGTCATGCATGTAGTATATCCACAAAGTGTCAAACTCATCCACCTCCGTAAATGGGGTTTCATAGACCACAACCGCAAAACTGCCCAGATTAGAAGTTACTTCATCACACTTTGATCCGGGCCAGTCCTGCTGCAGAGAGTGGCGTCATTTGGTGGAAGAAGACAGTCATTTTCCTCCGAGAAAGTCACACGGAGCATTGAGCTCTCCCTTATTTAATGGTTCAATAGCAGTACCTACTCCCTCCTGTTCGTGAGCATTGTTTCCCTACGGTTATTGCACCATCCGTTACCTCCGCGGATCCCTGGCTGACATAAATGCATACTTCCAATGCCAGCCAAGCAAATTAAACTGAATTGGAGGTGGAGAAAGAAGGAATGAGAGATCAAGTGATGGATGATACAAGAAGAAGGAGAGACATGAAGGGAGAGTAAGGTTGAGGAAGCGAATTAAAGGATTACTTGACAACAGGAGGTGAAACTGTGTATATGCATGCAAGATTTTCTTGGCATACCTTCTGGGTTTGTTTATCACTTGTCTGATAAAGCTTTGCTTTCTCTATGCATGATTTCCCATCCAAACTTGTATCTAGAATGTTGGAACGTGTAAGCAAAAAAAAAACAAAAAAAAAAAAACTGTTTACATGTTTAAGAAAATATGTGGATGATTGATACAATGTGTCTTCATTTGCACAATAATTTGATACCATAGTCTAGTTAGAATCAATCATTTTAAAACACACACCTTTTGAATTTATTTGTGTTATTTCCTAACTCTTTCTCACTTGATCCACGAATCCCATCTTGCTTACAGGCCTAGATTTTCAAATGCTGATGTATCCAAGGTCCCGATCATGTTTTGTCCTGCAAATAGGCTTGGAGTAGTTACTGTCTTACCTGTGCTTCTTCACTAATATTAACTGCATCCACCTGAGCTTGGGGAAAAAAAGCTGCACAGTACTTTAACAAAAAGTATTCATACCCTTTGAACCTTTTTTCTTCGGTCATGTTACAGCTACACAACTAATTCTATTTTGTTAAGGCATTTTATGAGAGAAAGCTCAAAATAGTAAACAATTTTGAAGTGGAAGAAAAATTATATACCACCTTTAGAGTTTGTAACAAATAAATGTGGTGTATGTTGTAACCAGTCCCCTGTACTCTGATACCTCTACATAAATATTGAATAAGTCTCCAGAAGTCTCGAAATTCATACGTACAGTCCACCTCAAGCACATAAGGCTCGCCAAGCTAGTATGAGATCAGCATCCAATATGGTCTCTGGGCACATATTGTAGAATGTCACAATTATGTTGCAAGAATATTGCAACAGGAAAGCCATCAGAAACACACGGCCCACTTATTACAATAACTAATATCAACCAATAGTTGTGGCACACTGGGCTCATTTTATAGAAAACCACAATAAGATAAGAGGTAAGATAAGATAGGGCTTTATTGATCTCACAGTGGAGGAATTTACTTGTCACACATCGGCTTAATAAACAAAAAGAAAGGTGCCAAAAGGAAGAAAGATGCATAAGGCATAAGGTATATACAGTGTGTCCACATATGCACAGTGTATCAAAAAATAAAAAAAAATAAAATGAAAGTACAGGGGAAATAAAGCAGATATTTAGGGTGTCTTATGTACACTCAGGTGACTTATATACAAATGGAATGACGTTTTACATTAATTGGTACCATGTAAGAGCAACAGTGAGGTAGTGAGATCTCTATACAGCCGAAGTCGCTTATTAAATTGATTATTTAACAGTTTTATTGCCCACAATAGCCCACTTGCATTAGGTGCCATTGGATTTCCCATCCATGCGATCTAGCTCGTACCTTTCAGTTTAATACCAATCTATGGCATCCAACACTGTCCTCTTGTCCTCTTGACTGTTTCATCTTGCCACCTGCAGGCTTTTTCATGGTATCTTCTTTTACTTTCAGTATAAAAAAAAGTCATAGACTGTAGAGCAAGTCTACCATTGCATCCATTTGGTCCACTGTTGTGCTGTGTTTGTGTCACAAACAAATCACATCATATTACTTTTTGGGCCATCTTGCTATGACAGCTCCATCCACATTGAGGTGATGATCGTAAGCGATAACAACCCAGACCACTTAGTGGGAGTTATTTGACTGCCACTCTAAATATTTACACTGGTTTGTGTTTGTCTATCACATCAAATCCTAATTCAATAAAAATAAAGGTTTCCGGGGAAGGGTCTTGGTCCAGACTAGAGGGAGAGCAGTGTTATTATTGAAGGGCAGGGGTGGATGATGCAGGATGGAGAGATGCCTACTGTGATCTGGTTGAGGTGGAACTTTAGGAGGTGTATGTTTGAGTCTTGAAGGTCAGTTGCGGACGTGAGGATCTTCAGATGTGGGTAATGGATCTTCAGATGAATGTCCGTGGGAGGAGACCCATGAATCTTGAGTGGAGCAAGGTGGCAATGCTGGAGATCAGGCAGGCAAAGTAAGACGGCGGCAATGAGCAGGCTGAGTGATCATGGCATGCAGGTGAGCCCAGAGGCAACAGGTTTCAGGTTAACCCAGTACTTGGCATTAATTACTTTAGATCAGAAATCCCCAAGAATGTACTTAGCTTATTTATTATTATGAATAGAAACAATTAGGTATTTCTGTATGTTTTTTAAGGTATGAAATGAGTCTAGTTAAGGATTTACTTAGCTTATTCCTTTGTTAATGTAATTTTTGTTTTCCCATGTCTGTAATGTTTTTCTATTCATTTACAGCACTTTGAATCGTCTTATTACTGAAAAGTGCTATATAAATAAACTTGCTTGTCTTGCCTATGCAGGCAGAAGCAGGAACCTAGGAGCATGAGGAGAGCGAGAGGGTATATCTCAAGAATTCTGATAAAATACTTCATCTTCAGACTGATATCTGCCAGCTCTGAGAACTGGTTGCCAGAGGTGTTGACCATTAGGCTTTGAGCAGCTCCTTAAGAACGGCAATTCCCTGATGATTGGTCAAGAACAGGTTCACGGATCCACACCTTAGCAGCGACGCCTCCAGCAGAGATCACCCTTTCAGGAGGAGGCATACACCATGAGAAGCAGAAAAGAACACCAACATTACAAGATCCTGACAGTAATACTGTATAGAGAAAATCAACACAGCTACATTTACAGCAATACATTTTTTGTCCAGGGAGACTGGAATTGTCCACGTCTGGTTTGGACACAACTTTCCAAGTTCTCTGGATCCAATTCAGATGCCTGTTATGAAAGTATAATTCTTAGCACCCTGAGTGGATGATACCCCGGCAACTCCCCAGAAACATTTGCATTAATACTTCTTCACCAAAACATTTTCTTTATTTTTGTTATTTTGAGTGTGTTGGCAACTGATTGCCCAAGTGATTTGAAGCACACTCTGCTGTTCGTAGTCTGGCCAGTTTGCCTTTATTGTCAGAAGTTGTTTTTTCTTTGTTTCCAAACTAAGCCCTTAAAGAAGTTCTCAGCTGTAAATAAGATGTGAGCTGCTCTTGACGTCGCCACGGAACCCTGTTTGAACAGCAAAACTGTTCAGTCATGAAAATTAATTGAAAAGTGCTCTGGTTTTCTGACAAGATGGCTGAGTCCTAGAAAAGTATTTATCCAAAAATAACTTCAGGTAACAATCAAATTAGAATAATCCAGCAAAGAGACATATGTCCACAGATTTATAAACACCAGTACAATTACACACAATGCCTCGCAAGAATAATGGTGAGGGATTCACTCTGATTTTCTCCGTCCTGATAATGGAGCACAAAAGCAGTTCTGTTCGCTGGTGCCTGGTACTCTCTATCTCAAGGGGATAAAAGGGAGAGGGAATAATTGCTTACCTTCACACTGTGTGTAAAGTGTGTCTCCTTTGAGCAGCCAGACCTGATGATAGCAAGGGTGCCCCCCCCCACCACCACCACCACAACTTCTTTCAACACAGTCCTCTGCAGTCTGCATCCATCGATGCAGCAACAGTCTCTGAAGGCTGCCCTGAAACATACAAATAAATGTAGCTGTCCTCACATCCTGAGAAAGGGAGGTCCAGATAGGTATTAGAAGGGTTCACAATGCACCACCCACATAAGTACAGGCATAAAGGTTTTACTTCTGCATATAATCTCTATATGCAGAAGAAATAGAAAGAAAAAAAAGTTGTCCTAAGTTTTTTTAATCAGAACTGCACTGAGCTAGCAACAGGCCATGATAAAACCAGGAACAGGAAAGTACAAAATTGAAACACACTTACAACTTTGGTATATGTTTTTCATCAATGCATGTTTTTTTTTTTGTGTCTGCAAGCTGCATCATGAGTGAAATAAACATGTTGGTACTATTGTTTTGCTGCTCTTTAATTGCTGATTTTGTTTTTTAAAGGAACCTTTAATAAAGTGTTTTATGGGTACTTGCATAATATCTGTCACTGAATAGGAGGGATTATGTATTTCTAGCTCAAAGACAGTAGTTTGGGAGTTGGTGATCAATTTGTGTGTCCGCTCAGAATGCAAGTATGAATAGAGGTGTTCACACCTTTGTATACACTATGTTTTTCCATTTTGTACTTTCAAGCTAAGGCTATGGTTGAAACAAGAGACATATATACTATTCATGTTTTGTTATAGTAAAAACGCATAACAAAATTATAATTTCGCTTTTTTGTCTTCTTCAAATGTTGAGCTGGCAAAAGCTTCTGATATCTTATGTTCCCACTTCTCTGCTGCGAGTCCAAAGCTTTCTTCATCGTACTCATCTTTGGCTAGAAATGCTCTCTAAAGTCTGCAGGCCTATTTCTTCTGATTCATCTCTCCTGACTCAGAATTTGAAGCGAGTCCGGCGTCGGCGTCCTGGTGAACATCTAATTCCACAGCGGAGCGCTGTAACAGCTGCAGTTCGGTAGCCACTGTCCAGCTTGATTGTATGTTGGCTACCGAACACGTGTTACAGCAAATGATTGAAAAAGGGAGCTCATTTTGGGTTTCTGAACTGATAAGGAAATTTTCCAAACAAAAATTGAAAAAGAACATGTAGAGGTTTTGTGCAATAACTTTTATCAACATGTATGTCTTTTTGTGAAAATTACAAAAGAACGGTTGTTTAGTGGCACAAGCCTCGCTATAATGAAGTTGGGTTATGTGAAAACACATAACCAAGTATTGATATTTATTCTAAATGATAATGTGCAATTTATGTAATGTGTCGATCAATTGCCAAATTAGAAGCATTTCTCCAACAAGAAAGGGATGATCAGTCTTTTAAAAAATGCTTAAAATGCTTCTAAAATATTTGGCAAAAATACTAAAGTTGGCAATAATTTATCTATCAACTGTCACCTGCTGTTTGTTTACTCATGCATTTCTTTATAATTTTATCATCAGATTTGGTTGTGGTTTGTGGACCTCCACATCTGGGACACCACACGTGATGATTGGCAAGTCATATAAATGTATTATTATACTTATGCTGCTCAAGGTGGCTACATGTAGGAGTAGCTTTGTTGTTTTTATTTTGCAAATCTTCTTTGAAAAAAATAGTGTTGGATTCTGTGTTGCTTGAAGGATTTTTTTTTTTTGTTTATGTTTGTACTTCTTGAGGAAACTTAGGTCCTTTAGGTTTTGCAGCAAGATGCTGCAGATTTTCTATGAATCTGTTATGGAGAGTGTGATCTTCTCTGCCATCATCTCTTGGGGTAGCAGGATCAGAGCAACTGACTTACAGAACTCAACAGGGTTATAAAGAAGGGCGCCTCTGTTCTGGAGACTCTTAAAGATTCTCTAGACGAATGTGCAAAGAAGGATTCTTCATAAAATTAAGAACATTATAGACAACCCTAAGAATCCTCCTCGACAGACTGTCATCTGTCATTCAACAACAGAGTGTCTTCAGTCAGAGACTCCAGATCAGCTGTAAGACAGCCTGCTACAGGAGACCCTTCTTTCCTAGTTGTCACCATCTACAAAAACTTGTTGAAGAAACCCTTGTAACATGAGTTACACCACCATTTGATTTCCCTTTGGGATTCATAAAGTATTTTTGAAGTAAAATTATTTTAATATATATATTTTTTTCCATATGGTCATCAGATATTGTCATGTTGTTCATTCACTTAAGCAATTGTAAGTACATGGAAATAAATACATGCTGTCATTTTGCAAAAGCAGAATGTGAGTAGTTCTTTGAATCTTTTATTTTCCTTTTCTCATGCAGACGTGGCTATCTGTGCATAAGCTTGTGTAGCCATTGTTGCATTACAAGGGGGCCATGATGACATGTTTCATGAATTGGCTCTATATAAATAAAATTTAACTGAATTGAATTGGATATCAAAAGGATACCTGTGATAAATATGTTAGAAGCCATCATGGCAGATTATCTAGTCATGACTGGCCCTTTGGGGAACAGAACCAGCCTTTGCCTCACAATACAGAACATGCTGATCGCGCAAGTTCACCCTCAGTGTTCGCTGTACTAGTGCATGGAACTACAGTCGATTTAAATTGCTAACGCAGGCTGTCTAAATCAAGTGCTGTTGTGACAATTTTCTTTGAGGGGATAATTGATGTGTTCAGATTTCTTCCCTCTACTTCAGACAGATCTAACGGATTATTTATCTTTGCCTGCGGTTATATGTTCTGCTGTAATAACATTTAGTTTTTTGTTCAAGGAATTTGGAATAATATCAAAGTACCAAACAATACCATTGCCAGAATCCCATAGTGAGTTGTTTAGTATGCAACATTAGATTTCCATGCAATCAAACAAAGGTTTGAAAACAGGTGCACCCATAATTAAATCATTGTCCAATTAAAATTGTGCCCCGGGAACAAACTCACTGCTATCAGGTTGTGAATAAAACACAAGAACCTCTTTGAAATAAAAAAGTAAAACTTCCAAGTAATATTGCAAAGGCTTTCTCTATACCATTTATTAGTCTTTTCATTATCACATCTATATTATTTAATTGACATGTATTTTCATTTTATACTGGACTGCAAATATTTTGATATAATAGTGATGCTGTTGTTTTACAGTAATAGAAATTGAAAAGCCTTTTAATTTCCTCTACAGAAACATCATAATATAATTCAAGTTTGTTTTGTTTGCCGCAATCTTTTATACGTTCCTTATCTAAATTAGTTCCAGGGAATCACTGAGCCTTTTTAAAGAATTAAATAGAAGCTTGTTGAACATGACTGATGACAGGTTGTGATATGTAAAAAGAAACCAATGCTGACTTTGATTATAAGCCAAAAGCAGAGCTCTGGCTGCCAAATATCTTCCATTGTGGAGGGATTGTATCTGCTGTATCTTTAGGTCTGCCTTCTCCGGATCAACACTTGAAAAAAAAACTTTGTCTAAAAGTACACTGCAAAAATGGATCTAAAAATCAGTAAAATATTCTTAAAGTTAGTGTATTTGTCCTTGATTTGAGCAGGTAAAAAAGATGATTTGCCAATGGAATGAGATTTTTGCACTTAAAATAGGAACAACTCATCTCCATCATCTTATTTCAAGTGCAGGATGTCTAATTATCTTATTTTAGGGGTTAAAATGCTCATTCCATTGGCAGATAATCTTATTTATCAGCTCAAATCAAGGACAAATACACTAACTTTAAGAACATTTTTACTTATTTTTAGATCCATTTTTGCAGTGTACCTTTCCAAATGTATTAACTGCTTTTCACTCTGATAAACACACTGTTGCAATATAAGCCATCACTGTAGCTTTCTATTGTCAATTAAATCATACACGTGCAGTACACAAGTAAAATAAGCCAGTACTTAGGGCCCCCCAAACCATTGGGAGCCTCACATCAATGTTCTAATCTTTACTTTGTGTTTCAGCTCAGTTTGTTCACAAGTACATCTTAGCAAATAATAACCAATTACCCCTAACCCCCTTTAAGCCAAGTTGATTAAATGTGGCCCCCTGTTCCAGATTCCACCAAATGTGTGGTTGATATGCTGTTAGTGTTGGGCCCCAATTAGACTATGCTTAAGGCAGTATTGTAAAGTGCACCTATACTTTTACACTGTACTGTACATGTTGATGCTCGTACAAAAAAAAAAAGAAAGCAAAAGCTCCTGCCATGTCCTGTGTATGTTTAATCTCTTAACAATCAGATCTGTCTACTTATTATTAAATTTTTCTTATCAGTATCAGAATCCGTTTCAGTCACTAAGTTGGATTATACAACAATGAATTTGACTGTGTTCCTCACTAGCCCTCAATGACGAGAGAAAGAAAGAGAAAAAAAAGGACTGAGTCTGCCATCTGTGGAGCGATCAGACTGCCTCCCCCGAGGGACTGCCCTTACAACAGGGGGTCCACTGTATAAAGACTAAGGTCCAGGATACAAACGTCCACTTTTGGCCCCACTGCTTTAAGCACTTCGGAGACCCGCCACATATGTAGGTGGATCAAACTTCAGGCAGCAGTCTGACTTCTGTGTAATCAGACCACTGGAGTAAGGAATCAGCCTCTACAGAAAGCTGGGGGAAAGCTGACCGGGAGCTGAGTACACTCCTGCAGGAATGCAAATCCCCACGCTGTGACCCCCCTCCACAGCCCGAATGCAGACCACCGGAGGCTCGTGTCGTGTCAACGCTCGCCCAGGCCTGGGTGAGCTTCCCCTGAGTTAGCTGTTTTGATTTCTTAGCTGTGGCTTCAGCCTGGAGCAACTTCTTGCAATCGCCCAAAGTCGATCTAACAAACACGGGAGGCAGATGTTTGGACAGAGAAACAATAGTGAAAGTCAGGATGGATTCATTATTTAAATGGTTTACTTTTAATGTGTTTTCATTTTTTTTTTGCTTTAATGTTTGCTCAAGGTAAAATTACTGAGATATTATGCTTGGAGAGGACGCTGGCGCTGTCTGTTTGCCGTTGACGCCGTTGACACCCCCCTCCTGCCGTTTTACAGCTGAATTTCTCCAACTACTGGACTGCTAAACTTAAAACAACTTGTTGATGTCCCCACACACACTAGGGGACATACCCTGACCTGGTCATTACAAACTCTGCCCCTCTCACCAACCTGCATGTGCATGACCTAGGGTGCCTGATCACAAAGCAATTTCTGGATCTGCCATCCCCCCAACCAGTTTTTCAAAGCCTAGGGTGGATATCTGTTTCAGAAATCTTAAAACCATAAACCAAGAACTCTTGGCAGCAGACTTTCAACATCTCTCCACACACTTTCCATCAGCCGATGAAGCAGTGGACTACTACAACAGCTATCTGAGCAGCCTCCTGGACCATCATGTCCCGGTT
>NW_023396638.1:0-83431 GCF_011125445.2 Fundulus heteroclitus | reverse complement strand
TTGTCTACCCAGCTGCATTGGCTCTCTTGAGTCAATGCAGCAATGGTAAAGGCAAAGAAACTGACAACAAGAACAAACTTTGTCACCTGGGAGGAGAGGCACAGCCCTTCACCTTTCCTTTTCCTGGTTCCTCTCTTGTCAATCTCAATATCCAAAGAAATAGGGCGCGGTCAAACACCTTGAGGAGATTCAATTAGCACCAGCTGATCTTGAAACCAGTCATACAAAACCCAACAGGGATCCTGGAGCGTGCACCTATTCCACCCGCTGTTTGCAGCAAGAGAATGGAAATTGATGGCATAATCGGCCACACTTCTTCTGCCCCGGTGCCCATTCACCAGGCTCTTGCTGTCGCCCAACTGGGAGAAGTGTGTTGGAAGATTCACTCAAATGTGAATTTTTAATCAAAGCAAAGAAGTTGCAGATGGCTGCATGCAGGTGGCAATAAGCGGTGGCCTAGATTTCCATTATCGGGTGGGAGTTGACAGAGGCATCCTTGCTTAATCAGTGGAGACAGTGCAGTGCTCGCTCAAATTGTAAAGCCCGTGTGAAAAATGCTCTACAGTCTCCTGAGTCTCCAGTGAAATGTGTTGGTAGAGTTAAGGGATGGAAATAAAGTTAAAGTTTGGTTGGGGCTGTTGCCACTGTAGCCATGGAGGCTAACGCAATCTTGCCTGATAGGATGGTACCTGGGGTCCGATGATGTGGTATTCACGTATGGCTAGTTTCGTACTGACAATCACACAAAGTCAAATTCGAAGTAGCAGACACAAACTTTATCAGGGAAAGATAATTAGTTCCACAAACAGGTAGTCCACGTTGTAGAAGGGTAGTTTAAATGAGGAAGATGTCTTAATCCAGAAAATCACCAAAAACGATATGCGGAAGAGCTGGGATACAGACAAGGTCGAGACGAACTAGCAGAAATGGGAGGACACCTGACAGCTTCAATAGGAGACAGTTAATTGCTAAACCATGGTGTAACTTATCAATGCCTTGTACAAGAAGAATCCTTGTCTGAAAAAAAAGGTGTATTGCACTGCACTACCCTGAAAAAAAAAAATAAAAAAAAAAAAACAATTCCTGAAGTTACTGTTCGCAAAGTTTGTTTTAAACCATGGTCAGCATTTGTATTTCTCATAGAGATGTGATCACACTCAAGTGTGATTTTCAATTCACTTCTAGCCCTGCTGTAGGCCAGTCTGTCTACTTATCTGAATGCTGCATCATGGGCCTTCAGAAGGGACTGCAGTGTGCTGTCTACCCATGGTTCCTGGTTGGGAAACATTCTGAGTGTCTCTGGGGATAGGACAGCATCAGTACACAAGTGCATATAGGACTGCACAGATGATGTGTAATCGTACATTTACTGAAACTATCTTCTAAAAGTGAATTCAATCTTTTGTTTTGCTTCCATTTCATGAGAAGACTACCTAAATCATCCATGTGTCACTCCATCCTCCTCATCTCTCCCTGCCTGTGCAGTTTTCACCTTCATAACTGTGCCTGTATAATTACACTGCAGCCACTGGCTGAGGTCAGAGTTTGATGCTCTTAAGCTTGGCCCATTCATCCCCAAGGACATTGATTCCTTTGACCTTTGTGTGACTGCTTATCCCCCAAACTGAGCTTCACCAAGCTTCTTGCAGCATGCCTCAGTAAGCAGCTAATTTCCCAAGGCTCAGTACACCAGGCTATTAGTGCAGAGGCTAAAAACTAGCAGCCACAGGAAAGTGTGCTTTCTGAGATCTACGACCAAGCTGGTGAGAGTAGAAGAGCTCAGACATGCACAGACCTTGCAATGTTTATTCATGCGTGTACTTGTGACCTCCTAAATCTCAGTTTCTCCCTAACAGGGCAACATTACCTGGTAGGTCTTGGTCATGAAGCAAGCTGTTCCTACAAGCTTGTACTTGCCTGATTTACAAAATGAGCTAATCTTTGTTCTTGTTGTTGTAACAATTAGCCTCAATACACACATCATGTATTAAACCACCTATTTTGCGCCAACAGATTACTTATTTTGCTTTTCCACAAAATGGATTCATTGGCCACTAGATTTAATTTTCTAATGGATAAGGTAGACTGTGTTCAAATTTAAAAGTGGATGAATAAAGCATATGTATGATAATGACAACAATGATGATGATTATATAATGATTTTGTTGCATTTGTACAGGGACAGCGCACAACGATATATTCACCTAACAAACAGGAAATATGCATGATACCAACTTATAGCAAAACAAATCCTAATTTCTGCGTGTAGTTCCTTGACAGGTTGATGTTAAACAGGACTAACTGACACAATTGTCCAGTGCGTAAATGCCCTGCATTAAGAGTTTGAATTATAATTATTTTGGCTACATTTTGCCTGTCAAACAGCTTTGCTTAAGACTGCACCAAACCCAATGACACAGTTCCTAGTCACACTGATAAAAGGAAATAAAACAACGCAAAGACTATTGGAAAGCAAAAAAATCTATTCTTTAAATGAAGCCTACCTTATTATAATTCATGCTTAATAGACAGTTTTTCTTGCAGGTCATTGGGAAATGCCCACATGCGTGCGTCTAAATGCTTTTGTGGGGAAAGGGTGTTAAAATCTGAGAACATATCTGAGTTATTATGTTCAAATTATTTAAGTGTCAGGTCTTCTTGAGGTAAGCATTTGCCTGCTGCATCACTATTTTCTAGTAAAGCACACTATGAAATCCACATCCAAAGTGTTCTTGGAGCACTTGCGTCAGTATGTGACTTTGGTTCCTTCAGGGTCAGCGAGTCCTTCAAATCGATTATAGACTGGTAAAAAATTCTCTAAGGTTTGTTTTGTTTATTGCAGGATCCATAGCTCATTTTAAAAGGATGTTGTAGAGAATGCCCACATGCATAAAGGCACTGTGAAGACTAAAAAAAAAAGATAACCAAAGCGCTTTGTTCTTGAGCAGCAAACCATGAGTTTCTTGGGCTGACATGCTGTCCCAAGCCTGACTTCTATAGATTTTTTTTTCCAAACACATGTTCAGGCTTTTTGTTCTTCCTCCAAGTAACTAAGTCCTTGCACAAGCCTGATGCTGAAATCCTTCTGCCACGTAATTATCCAGCACAGCAGATAGTTTAAAGGAGGAAATGGAGAAAAAGTGTCCAAAAGCAGCTACATTTTCAAAAAATCATTCAGGTGTAAGTGATGAGCATGCCTGCTGAATGATAAGTTTAACTGATGGGGAAAAGAGTGTGCAAAGTGCACTGCAGTGTGCATGAGGTAAGGCCTCCCTCTTCCACGCCTACAAACCGGAGGATGCACTGCCCATCACAGCAGCTCCATCGTAAATCCGGCCAACTGATTTATTTTCCAGTTTAAACAGCTGGTAACCTGACTCTCGCCAGGTGGATGTCGTTCCACCGAGCTCCACACATCCATCTGGAATCGCTGCCATTGGGAGGGATTTCAATACCACATAAAACGGACGAGCCAATCAGGATTGCCGGGTAGGATTTTCATTGATGTGACATATCAGAAAAGTGACTGTTTGGATTGAGACAGCAATGGCAGCTTGCAGCGAGAAATCAAGCAGTAACATTAATATAATTACAGTGACTATGCTATAACTATAACTATTCATCAGTATTGTCCAATCTACCAAATATTAATTCTTTAAAAGAACACCAGAGAACGGCTTTGAAGGGTTTTAATAGTGGAAACAATGTTTTCACTCTTCTTCCAACCAGGTTTGCAAGAGCCTAATCTTTCCTAACGTCAGTGTCACAGATTGGTGTCAATGTGAGTGGTTGAAGTAGCACCTCAGTAAAGATGATGGACAAGTGGTTTATCCAATCACATGCCAGGATTTTTGATAAGGCTCCTCCTTTTGAAATAAATCTCCAATGGAGTAATCCCAGATGGATGTGTGGAGCTCTGCAGAACGAAATCTATCTGGTGAGAGTCAGGTTCAAGAGCTGGAGTTTTCTTTCAGACACTTTTCAAATTCCTCTACAGACCTCTAGATTTCCCTTCTGGAAGGAAATAGTCCAAGAATATCTGTGGTGCATTCAATGATGTACCTAAATATGTTGTTGTTGATAAATCTCTAGAATGTAATCCAGCAGCTCATTTTGGCTTTTTTTAGAGATGTATTTGTCAACCTTTGTATTTGACAGGTGATCTGCCAGCTGATCAACTGGTTAACCACATACAGGAAAACTGTTGGATTTGGTGGAGAACCAGAACTATGTAACGGTAGCTCATATGCCCTGTAAATTGAATAAAATCAGAAATCTGTGATCCTTATCCAGTTTACAGGTGACATTCACCCTGCTCAACATTGACAAATTTACACTGCTGCTGATGTAACCGGTGCTGCTTTTGTGTTATTTTATCTGATAAATGTTTTAAAAAAACTTCTTCGGTCTTATCTGTGTCTCTCCAAACTGGAAAAGTAGAAATAGTGTGTCACCTATACTTGCCATTGGCAAGGTCTGGTCTGCTCTTTTAAATGTGTAAGAATTTTTTTGAAAGTGAGAAGATTGTTTTCGGTTGTGTGTGATTACTCAGATAGGTTCACATTTAAGAGATTGATGTTCTGCATGAATTGAATCAGGAAGCACGAATGTTTTTTTTTCTTTTGACCTATATTACTATTTGTCAAATCTAAATATTGTATAGTTATGCACCTGAAATTGCTCTATTCAATAGATAAACCCTTTGTAACATCCTTTGATCCCCTGAATTTATCATTAGTCAGAGAGGGGAGATACTCTTCCTCCAAAACAAATCCCCAATATGCTACCTCTGAGGAATCAGTGACCTTGACCAGAAACCTCTGTCCATAAAGCTTGTGGCTCAGTGGCACCATAAGCTGATTTTTAACCTTGTCTCTAGCCATGACTCTGTGCGCCCTCAAGCCCATGCAGTTATGATGCTGAGTGCCAGAGGCTGATATGAATCTCAAATATACCAGCAACTGTCAGTCACTCCACAGATAAAGCTGGTTGAAACTCCGGGCTTATGTAGCTACTGTTTGCTGAGTGTGGCAGCCTGATCATTCCATTGCCACTATCTGGCTTTTTCCCCTCAAAGAAGCTCTGAGAAAGCAAATTAAAGAATCGGTGAGGAATGAGGCAGCAGATCCCACATCTTCAGGCTCCCAGCTTGCTGACAAAACTGTTGTGGCAAAAAAAATACTTGTTGTTTCCCTAATGTGCCTGTTTAAAGTGTGCAGTGGAAGGAAGAGGAGAGGCTGTAGTTCAGTTATCTCATAGTGACCTAAATTCACAGCGGATGCCTTATTCCGTTATTCTGGTACCCACGGGGGATTGTGTGATTAGCATGATTAGTCTATCTTTGTCTAATCCTGCTGTGTGATTGTTAGCATACAGCATTTATGTGATTGTTTCCTCTGCCCTATTTCTGTGACATTGCTCTTGCTACTGACTTTAAACATGACATTTTGTGTTAACACTTTATGGTCATCACTAGATGCACATTAAGACAGCAGATCTCTTGACACACAGCCTTTCCTCATGCTGGCCTGGACTGGCTAACACATCCTGTGCTAATCCTCTGGAAAGATGCCTGTTCATGGGACCAGAGGACTAAAGACTCATCTTTTTTTCCTGGAGCTATGAGCTGGTGCCATCATGGCTTTTGACTGACCTCAGAGACACAACCTCCAATCCTCATTGATCCTTGGGATGAGCCTGAAAAATGCTGATCGTCTGTCCAGGTGCGCAAATGGCAGCCAGTCATGCAGACAACCGCTCAGAATCAGCACTTTTAGAAAGGCAGGGAAGAGAGTGGGAGGCACGAGATTGGACCACCTTCACAAGTTAAAAAAAAAGTGTTGGAGAACACAATATATCCCTTCCAGTTCACTAACTCCCACTTAAGGCTACCATTTGGCATGGAGATATTGCTGTTTGCAGTTTCTCCGAGAGTGTGTGAAGAATTTCTTTCATCTCTCCACTCCTACCAATCTTGGAGCGATTCCCACTACCAGCACACAGGCTCTAGCTCTGCTGATTTCTCTCCTCCAGTGATAGAGGCTGCACTAAAAGTCCCATCACTCTTCAGGTAATTGTTCATTCTAATGTGATGACACAGCAAGTGGTATGGCCATACTTCTTTATTTGCTGGAGTCACCGTGTGGGCAAGAGTGTAAAACATGTTCGGGTGAAGAAAAGTTAAAGAATTAAAATCTATAATACACGACAATTCATCAGTTCATTCCACCCTGACATTATGGAGTTTGGTCCCTGAGAGAAGATATGTGATTGCAACTGTTTGCACACTCTCTTCTCACTATTTATTTTCATTGCAATTGATGACAGCCCTTGTGTTTGTGAGGGAGATGCCCCCTCTCACCATCATGCTGCCTCCTTTGAAAGTTGTTTGGTGGTAGCAGCGCATTAGCAGAGAGACTTTGTTAAATTTTACATGGGATAACCCACATACTGAGTTTTACTTTATTGCTCAACACACAAGAGCATTTTCCGTAAACTATTTTGGTGGAAATAAAAAGCCTTTTTAATGCTTAAGATTTAAGAAGCATTGCTAACACAGGGTAAAAAAACAAAACAAGTACAAAACACACATTTTGTTAATTTTTCTCTTACTTTAGTTTGATATGCATACGTCTGCAACTATTCAGTTAAGATTCAAATTAAATATTTGATTATGAGGCTAGGGGGTGGCACAGGGGTGGAGAATGCGACCCATGTTCAGTGGCCTCAGTCCTTAACGTGGTCCTTTGCTGCATGTCCTCCTTTTTCTCTCAACCCCTTTCCTATTAGCCTGCTGTCAAATAAAAGCCACTAATATGTCGATTATGGACTAACTTAATAATACATTTACTCAATAAAACCAATATTAACACAAAAGAGCAAATCATTGAGAAATTTAATTTGTTATGTGAGGTCAGGGTCTCCTTGTCTAAGAGGTATTTTTACAAAGATAAAGAAAATAGGGCCAATCCAAACAATATTTTAAAAAGTCTGATCCATTCGAATTAAACATAGTTGACTCATCAAAACATTGTTTAATTTAAGTCTGTGCATCTACATGAAGTTCGACCTGCTGCAGAACCCCAAAGCCTGTGGACCGTACCGATCGCTGAAGCAGGGCTTTATTCCACCTAAAATACAACAGACAATAGGACCCCCGCTCTGACCGCCGCCAAGGCTTAAGTCCCGGCCAGTCTCCTCCAGCTGAATGTTAGATCCCTCACCAATGAATTGGGTGAAAGCTGAGAATTGCCTCACATAAGTTGGACAGCTGTGTAGTGATTTTCACAGAGACCTGGCTTAATGACGCTGTGCTTGATGAAGGGTATAAAGGGGTAGCTAGCATGCCACTCTGTGAAGAGGGCTGATCGAAACGAGGCGGCTGAGAGACAAAGGGGAGGAGGATTAATTTTATATGTTCATAAACACCTGCTGCACATCAGTAAAAAAACAAACAAAAAAAAAAACAGAAGTTTCTGTTCCCCTAACCTTGAATATCTAGCAGTTGAGTGCAGACCATTCAAACTGACTAGAGAGTTCAGCTTGTTGACTATTATTGCTACATACATTCACCCCAAAGCTAATGCTAAGACAGCCCTGGAAGAGGTTTACTGCTTTATCAGTGGACTTATGAATAGTAACCTGAATGCGGCTACGCTTGTAGCATGAGGATTTTAATCATGTTCAGGTTAAAGCTGTGTTTTCCCCAAGTAACATAAATTCATTAGGTTCCCAACCAGAGACAGTAATATATTACATCAAGTCTACTACAATATCCCACGAGCATATAAAGCTGTCGCAGCTCCTCTCTTTGGTGCATCGGATCACATTGCGGTGGAGCTGATACCTACCTACAAACCACTGATCTGCAGAACCAGACCTGTGACCAAAACCATTCAGGTTTGGACTGAGGAGGCCTGCTCTCCTCTACAGGACTGTTTCAAACACACTGAGTGGGAAGTATTTAAAGAGGGCACTGATCTAGAGAACTATGCATTGTCTGTGCTTTCTTACATTCACTTCTGCACTGATGCTGCCATACCACAAATGCTGCCACAAAGACAAAGTGTTTCCTAACCAGAAACCATGGGTGAACAGCACAGTGCGGTCCCTGCTCAAGACTCGGTATGCAGTATTCAGATCAGGGGACAAACTGGCCTACAGCAGGGCTGGAAGTGCATTAAAAAAAGGCATCCAAAAAGCAATACACGAGTACAAGCAGCACATCGAGGACCACTTTAGCAACAACAATCCACGTGACATGTTGAGAGGCATCAGAAACATCAGTGACTACAAGCGCAGCGACCAGCAGCCCAGCAATGACCCGGCTCTCCCGGGTCATTGCTGACCTTAAACAGCTTCTTCGCACGCTTTGACTCTTCAAGCTGCAGGGAGCCTGAACATCTTCCTCAGCCTGAGGAGCACATCAGCCTCTCGTCCTGCAGCTGCACCAAGTGACCTCCTCCTTGAAGAAGGGCAAACAAGGTGTCAGGTCCAGACGTGGTGTCAGGTCGGACACTTAAATCATGTGCTGACCAGCTATCAGGGGTCTTTCTGGACATCTTTGACCTGTCCCTGCAGCTCTCAATCGTTCCTGCCTGCCTGAAGTCATCCGTCACCACGCCTTGATACCATCACTGAACCAAAACCCCAGATGCCCAAAGGGACCCTTAGAACAACGTTGCCCAGAAGGGGCCAACACAGGGAAAGCTGCCTCCCCCACCTGAGGGAAGAGGAGAGACGGGCCCCAGAAAACCCCCATCAGCCACGGCGAAGCCCCTGAGAGCCGCAGGGACAAGCCTGTGGGCTCTGCCGGCAGCCAGCTACGCTGGAGCGGGTCCAGCCGTGAGCCCCAAGGACCTGCCCCCCCGCACTTAGTAGAGGGGGCGGGCCACTAAGTGGTGGCTTTAAAAACACAACCTGACAAATAGTCAAATAGAAAACTACATACACAGTCGCATTCACTTGTTCCCTCTCTAGTGCCCCCACATGCAAGTCCTATTAATGTTGATTTATGGCCTTTGTGAAACATACCGTATTTTTCGGACTATAAGGCGCTCTTAAAATCCTTAAATTTTCACAAAAATTTACGGTACACCTTAAAACTGATGTGCCTTATAAATAATTACTGTTGTGCTTACTGACCGATGTTATGTGGTACAATGCACTCAAAAATATGTTAAAATATGTAAGTACGACTTTGGTAAGCGACGAAGCCGCTCCGTATACTGTGTCACTATCTGATTGGACCCTTGAGCAGTCTACCAGATTGCCTGACTATAATGTCTGAACTAGAAGTGCATTTATGTAAAGGCCCTCACATACTCAGGTGTAGTTCACGCCCCGGAGGTCTGTACGTACAGGTACGTGCACAGCTAAATTTTTACGGCTTTTTTACATTGAACCTTTTTATATGTGACACAAAGCTTGATGCACTGAGCTGCTCCAAGCAGGTGGTCGAAAAGACGTGTGGCATCACAGTACCTCTCTGTTCTCACTTATCACACATTTTACAATTCAATACGCCACTTCGTCCCACAGGCAGAAAGTGTGGGAATTGTAGGAATTTGCCACAAGAAATATAAGCAGCAGTGCGCTCGACCATGAAGGGTAAAAAGTCTGCGGTCTCGGCGTACGCGCTAGCAACAACAAACCTAGTACGTTCATTCAACATAAAAGTTACATTTATTTTGGCTTTATGTTGGAAAGAGGGCAGTGTAGTTCAACTCTCAGGAGAGAGCTATGACCGTGAAGTGATGGAATGATATTACACACTTGAGAAGAGTAGTTAATGCGCCTTATAATCCATTGTGTCTTACATGTGGTCAAAGATACAAGCAGACACGTTAATTCACTGTGCGCTTTATAATCCAGTGCGCCTTATGGTCCGAAAAATATGGTAAATGGAGCTCTTAAGCTAATTGGTTTGCTGTTAGCTACTGGTCAACCAGATAAGATTCCAATGATTTACGCTCATCAATCGTGCATTTTTAAAAGTTTTCCCTTAGCAATTTATGAGTTAGCAGTGCTTTGAGTGGGCCTATTCACAGTGGTATGCAGTACTGGCACCTGTGACATATTTTCAGATTAAAGGTAAGATCAGGGCCGGTTGATAGCCATTTGGATGCTCTAAGGGCATATGCTTTGTGTTTCCCCCCCACCTGGAAATGTACAATAATACAGTATTTTTCAATGCGTTTCTCTTTAATTCCAAAATAACTTTTGAAATTATTTGCAAAAAGTAAGAGGAAAAATTTTAATCTTTAGCAAGATTAGCAAAACACCTAACTAATATTGTATCAACAATGGTGCTTTCCACACAAGATAACTGTGTTCTGCCTATCATAGAGAAAAATTAACAAATGCAACACTCTGGGAACTGTAGTTAGGTAGATGTAGTTAGGTTTGCGCCCGCTTTGTTGTGACGAGACCCCCTAACCGACAACGAAGCTTGTCGTATACACCCAAACCCAGCTTCGTCAGGATGGGACTTTAGATTAACAAACTTTAACATTACTGTTCAGCATAAATCCTTTTTGAATAAAGACAAATTGAACAGGCTGATCATTTCTCATATTAGTTTGATCAAAGACGTTTAGTATAGCTTCAGTAGTAAATGACTGCATGTGAAATGATGCTTTGCTAATTTTTTTGTTTACCACAATAAAAACCTTCACAGGTTCTTTCTGTTTCTCTCCCTCTCAGGCGCTATTGAGGACTGTCCACAGCCGCTCTGAGTGCAGCGTGTACGAAAGGTAGACAGAAGGCAGCACAGCGTGGATCTGTCTCCCTGACTTTTTAAGAAGTTGGATAAACTGCTGCAACACAAATCAAAATAATAGTCAAACAATTGTGTAGACAACGTCCAAAAGGTACGAAAGGATGTGTGCTACTGACACATTTAAAACAATTTATATCGTCAAAAGGAAATTGTGACAACCCTAGTTGCTGTTTTTCTTCAATGTTCCTGTTACCAAACCATTTTTTCTTTCAGTGACTCACACCTGTAGCGTACATTTTTTCACTACTGGGATAATGGAGGGAGATACCACAGGAGAGACTAGAGAGATTTATATATTTTTTCTTATTTTTGTATTGCTTATATCTAATGACATGCTTTATACAATTTTAACAATTTTTTATGCTCAAGTATTTTGCTATTAAGATTACTATAATTATGATTTTGTTTTACAAGACTAAAAGGACTTATCACTTCTTTATGTGTTTTGAGGATCTTTTAATTTATGTGATTACTGTAACAGGCTACATTGAGTACCTAGACACTGATCCATAACATAGGAGTAAAAGTTCTAAAAGAATAGATTTATAGAATAGTAATTAGGGATAATATTCAGGACACGGATCACCATACGTAGGTCGGCATAACGAAATACCAGAGGCTCCACCGCTGTTCTCCAGTGCTCTTTAGAGTTTCAACTAAAGGACCTACAAGTGTGTTCCTTTCACTTGTAAACTAAGCACTGGCAGAAGCAGATCTGGTAAGATTGTACATTTAAGATGTAACGAGCAAAGTTGTTACATCTTTTTGATGATTTGTAATAATTCCCGTATGATTCCTGATCACACTGTCAGCCTAGTAACAAAAATAATCATTTTGAAAACAGTAAAATACATAATTAATATTTGTATTTAGCATACAGTAAAGTATGAAATACCACTCCAGAAGATGTTTTATCCAGATCACACAGCCCTTTCAGGACTATACTGTTTTGTGCCTTCCTTAAGTTTCTAAGGTACAAGAGAAGGATGTGGGTCAGAGCTCACACTATGCATCACAACAAGGCCTGTAGTTATTGAGCTGACTGCCGTGTAAAAGAGCCCATAAGGCAAAACATGAGCCGCTGGGCTCTTATTCTCTTCTCACTGTACATATTCAGCCATACACCAGCATGCAGTTGTAAGGCAGACACTGTTCTGCTTATTAATAATGAATCAGAAGAGGAGCATCTTTCTTTCCTGCTATTGCTATCATTATCATATTCATTTACATGTGTGATCAGAACAGGATGGTTGCAGTACTTCAGATGAAAATGATTGGGAGCTTAGTGCAACAGTCTGACACCAGTACAAATTAGAAAGCTGAGCATTGCTTGACGAAAAAACAAAAAAAAATGTTGACACGAGTGTGATGTTTGAAGGCCAGAAATCAGACAGGGCAATATATCCAGTTTTATCCATGATCTAAATATTCTTGCAATTCCAAAGGGATTGTTAATTCATTACTGCGAAAATATATAACCACAACAGCTTGCATGTGAGGTCTTCTTTGGTGCCAAGTTAGAGCAAATGCATTGAACCTTTCATTTGATTTCCACACACAAAGAGTAAAATAAGGGGCAAATAAGCCATGTTGCAGAAGAAATTTCACTGCTCCTTGTTAACAGGTGTATACCATCGAGTGTACAGCTGTTAACACGCTTCTTTCTAATTTGGAGACACATTCAAACAATACAATTTTCTATTAAAGTGGCAACAAAGAAATCAAAGGGGTGGTTTTGGAAAACATACACTGCACATGATGAGGGAGGAAAGAGTTAGCACCTCACTGCATCTAGTATCACTTTAATTAGCATAATATGTTTTTATGTAAACCTGTTACAGGTAACCTTTGAAAGAAAGGTCAGCACTCCAAGCACATAGAGGGAGTCAGGTATTTAACACACACAAACACACACACACTTCCATTCATTTTATATTGCTTTGTATGCCCTAACCCTGGACTTAACCCTAGACCTAAGGTCACAGGTAGATACCTAACCCTAACTTTAACCGTAAATTCAATTCACACCTTAGCCCTACACCTAAGCACTAGCCCAATTTGCATCGTGTGGACCTTGGAAAATGTCCTCACAATTCTAACTGCCCACACAACTTTGGTCTACTGCCAAGTTTTGGTCGGCACAAGGATAGCTATACATGTATACACACACACACACACACACACACACACACACACACACACACACACACACACACACACACACACACACACACACACACACACAGTGCAGGAGTCAAATAGACCTGAGCAGTACTCTCAACCAACAGCCTACGCAAGCTTTAATTGTTGCCCCTTTTTGAACTATATAAAAAAAAATCATATCACAGTTTTCTTGATAGGAATATCCATGAACAAGACCAGCTGTAAAAAACAACCTGCCAAAAGGAAGAGGACAAAACTAACTATAAAAGGGTGCTTTGCTTTTGGGAAAGCACTGCTTTGTCACTTCCTGTCTATATAAAGTTTAAACTAAGAACCATATGTATCTGAAACCCTAAATCTATTGAGCTAAAAAAGAGTGATAAAGAACTTTCCCATGAAAGGAAAGATGATTTCATTAAGGTGGACACAGCAGTTATTTATTTACAGTGCACACACATCTTAACAAACACATTCTGAAGAACTCTGAAGCACCAATTAGGCTTCAAAGAATGTTGCAATGTTTATTGAACTTTGTCTTTAGATTAATCAGCTCCCTATGTGCCCAAGCCTGCTGCTGTCTCTTACAGGGGTAATAAACAGGGTCAAAATTACAGCTCGACTGGAAGAAAGAGGAGCCAACATGTGACGCATTAGCCTGTTTAATCCTACACAAGCCACAGAGCATGAAATGCACCATCCTCCCCTTTGCCTATCAGGTAAAACCCCCGTCTGTGTGGAGGTTATTAGAAATCCTTGAAACTTGACGGAGACAAAAGGGAACAGAAGAAAGAAGAATCACAGCATACGGGAAGATTGGCATTTAGGTGTCAAAAACATTTTGATCTTTGTGACAATGTCTCAAAGATCAAAATCTATTCCCCAAAAAGGGAAATACGACAGCCATAAGACATTAAAGAGAAAAGAGATGGTACAGCTATCAAATGGTGTGATGGGAATTTTCAAGTGGCTTTGATAGCGAGTGAGGCTGAAATGCTTGTACACAGAAGTCAAAGCTCCAGTTTACAAGATTTTTGATTCAACAGTGTTCCTTCTCAAAAAAAGGCAGAATACACTAGAATGCAGTGCTGTGTTTTACTGGCTGGGCAGCTCTTCTGCAAGAAACACAAAGGAGCTCTTACTAAGTCCAGCTATTCTATGCCTTGCTTTATTTCCACTTCAATGAAAAGAAACAGCTGATTACATTTAATACAGGCTTTCAACCCCATACTGTTACACAGCCATATACTTTTCTTTTAATTTATTTTCTATGATAATTGGCTTGAAAAATAAACATAAATCATTCTAAACAGCACTTGATTTCCCACTTGTATCTTTAACTTCCCATTTCCATCTTCAAAATAAATACAGGAGCCATAGTTTTATTCAAATAAATGCTTTTGCTGGGAAACAATGCCTCTGTGCATTGATCATACTTTGTGAACAATGCACAGTGGTTCCTAAAAAAATCCAACTCTGCACCATTTAACTGCAACTGTTGCTGTTTGGATGTGCCATATTTTTCCTCACCTGAAAAATAAATAATAACACCAACTTTAACATCATTTTACAGAAACATAAGGCAAGGCAAGGCAAATTTATTTGTATAGCACAACTCAGTACAGAGACAATGCGAATTGCTTTACATGATTAAAATATATGAAAATAAAACAGAATAAAAGCAAGTAGGAATAAAGTGTAGAAACAAAAATAGAACATTAAAAACAGTTGGACTAAACAAAAAGTGGTGCGCGTACAGGTGGATGTCAAGGTTTGCCTGGATCTTGTGTGAAGATTTTTCTGAGTCCATATGCTTGTGTATGTCTGGCTTTCTGTGCCTGGAGAATGCTCTCTAACTTTAGAAATTCCATTTCATGACACAATGAAGGATAAAAACTCAGAGGCGTCGCCTCCTATTTCCCTCACCTTTGGTTCTATCGCTCCATTTGGAGCTGCGCCTTGTAGCAGTTGCAATAAAATTCAAATACCCACTTGGCTTCATTTCCTTTCTCCCATCTACACCTTCTGGAAACGCTTAGTAGAACTTCACACATTATTACAACATATTTTACCAAAGCATAAAAAGGGAAAGTGCCAAGGCAGCCTCACAAGATGTGTGAGGTGGTATTTTCACTGAGAGATGAGCGTGCACATACACATGCACCTACAGAACCAGATAAAGGAGCTTAGCGTTTAATTAGATAGGACTGTTACTGCAGTCTCACATGTACAGGTAAGTTTACAGACTTACAGTGCCAAAAGAATATTAGAATGTCTGGAATGGTTTCACACTTTAGAAACAAATTTCACAGTGTTTTATGGGAATGTTATGTGTCCATATACGCAATTGTAAAGTAAACCAGCTCACATAGGAATGACTAGTGTGCATATATATGAATATTTCCTAAGTTAAATATATGTACATGTTTGGTTAAAACATTAACATAGACATATATAAAGCTTATTAAGTATTGGGACAACTGCAAAAGACTGTGTATGTCTTTCCCCAATTAATATACACATTTAAAGGTATAGTGGACAATGATTTTCTGTGGAGATAATCTTACCTATTGGTTGTCCCACAGGCCAATGATTGTGACACGCTCACCTAACTCCAATTCCATGTGCGTTCCTTGCTAGTTTCTTCTTGCTGCACACTTCTAGTATTTATGTATTCAGTTATCTCTGGTTTCACCCATTCATTGTTGCTCTGCTGCTCTCATTGTATACTTTGAAAATGGCTGAAAGTCGTAAGGAGCAAACTGTCTGACAAGTTTAAGAAGAAGAGAAGAAGAGGAAGGCCTCTAAAGAAAGTGATATGACCAGTGTGGATTTGGGATATTTTTGCATATTCGACCTCAAACTAACTTCCCAGCGGTTACTAAAAAGGGGAGCCGAAATGTCCAAGCATGCTCAGAAATGCATAAAGGTTCCACTCACAGCTGAAAGACGAAAAACACAGAAGAAACATTTTAAAGGTTACCCAACCACCTTGTCCACCAGTTAAACTGTGGTGCGATTTAACAAAATTCCAAAAGCCACATAGGCCACGGTGTGGTGCGGGAGTTCACAGCGGCTGCTTATGAAGCTGGGAGCCAGACAACAGCAGTACTGCAGCTAGCTCCCTGCCGCTCAGTGACACAGGGATATGCAGCTGGGATCCAGTTCTTCACCGTTGTGCCTCAGCGGAGAACTCGCTACCAGCGTACCCCAACAAAGTCATATTATGCAGCTGTCTGCCAGCGCTCCACCGCCGTCACAGTGACAGTGGTCGTCAGTCAACCAGATTTTTCGGTTCCAAATACACCTTCCTTACATTTGACAGCATTTAGAAATTAAATAAACTTACACGTAATTGTTGATTTCTTTCAACAATAACTTTCCTTTTGCCACTCTTGCATAAATGCCAGCTTTGTACATTGCACGGTTGCACTGTTGGCCACCCGTTTTCCTGTCTCCTGGATTTAGCCCATTTGTACATTTCTGTTGATTATTGAAGATTTAAAAGACAAATAAGTATTTTTATTATGGCTCTGCGTTGCTCCTGGTGCACTCTGGGTCCACAAAAAAATCCACAAATTTAAAGAGACTATAAAATAAAAAAGATTAAATAGCACACAAGTGGACTCCCCTGGAGTTACTTTGCAGAGCACTGTCATGCAACGGTAGAAGAATTTGTGTCTTTTATAAGGTTCATACATATACTCCCTACAAGCTGATTGATATATGCCGGGATATAGTATGTGTTTAACTGTTTGTTTGGAAGATGATAATTATCTTTTCTTTTCTTCATCTCTTTAGAGTGGTTTCAACTGGTCTGAACTGTTTAGGTTCTTTTTAGACTAATAGAATATCACCCCTAATGAATAGCAACAACTCCCTCGCACCTTCACACATGTGTTGTGAAATCACCTTTGAATTGATCCTGCTTCTTTAAATAAAACCTCCCCTCACACCTAATTGTCATCTCTGTTTGAAACCACATGTTTCTGATTTCACGTTTAAAATTGACTGTCAGCTACAGACATTAGCACACTTCCTTATCAGATTTTGCTCAGTGCTCTCTCTACGTATTTAAAATAATACTAGACGTAAGATTATACTTGAGCAGAATTTGAAAAAAATATGCTGGAATGCCCATACACGTTTGAACACTGTTCTTAAGCAACAAGACAAAGTTAATCATTTTAATGTTCTTTTTTAGGTGGTGTTTCTAGTAAAATACAGTGTGCATTCGTGCATTCCTTCTCCGAATCATAATGCTCACCCTCTCTTAATACATCAGTAGCAGTCATGCATGTAGTATATCCACAAAGTGTCAAACTCATCCACCTCCGTAAATGGGGTTTCATAGACCACAGCCGCAAAACTGCCCAGATTAGAAGTTACTTCATCACACTTTGATCCGGGCCAGTCCTGCTGCAGAGAGTGGCGTCATTTGGTGGAAGAAGACAGTCATTTTCCTCCGAGAAAGTCACACGGAGCATTGAGCTCTCCCTTATTTAATGGTTCAATAGCAGTACCTACTCCCTCCTGTTCGTGAGCATTGTTTCCCTACGGTTATTGCACCATCCGTTACCTCCGCGGATCCCTGGCTGACATAAATGCATACTTCCAATGCCAGCCAAGCAAATTAAACTGAATTGGAGGTGGAGAAAGAAGGAATGAGAGATCAAGTGATGGATGATACAAGAAGAAGGAGAGACAGGAAGGGAGAGTAAGGTTGAGGAAGAGAATTAAGGGATTACTTGACAACAGGAGGTGAAACTGTGTATATGCATGCAAGATTTTCTTGGCATACCTTCTGGGTTTGTTTATCACTTGTCTGATAAAGCTTTGCTTTCTCTATGCATGATTTTCCATCCAAACTTGTATCTAGAATGTTGGAACGTGTAAGCAAAAAAAAAAAAAAAAAACTGTTTACATGTTTAAGAAAATATGTGGATGATTGATACAATGTGTCTTCATTTGCACAATAATTTGATACTATAGTCTAGTTAGAATCAATCATTTTAAAACACACACCTTTTGAATTTATTTGTGTTATTTCCTAACTCTTTCTCACTTGATCCACGAATCCTATCTTGCTTACAGGCCTAGATTTTCAAATGCTGATGTATCCAAGGTCCCGATCATGTTTTGTCCTGCAAATAGGCTTGGAGTAGTGTCTTACCTGTACTTCTTCACTAATATTAACTGCATCCACCTGAGCTTGGGGAAAAAAAGCTGCACAGTACTTTAACAAAAAGTATTCATACCCTTTGAACCTTTTTTCTTCAGTCATGTTACAGCTGCAAAACTAATTTTATTTTGTTAAGGCATTTTATGAGAGACATCTCAAAATAGTAAACGATTTTGAAGTGGAAGAACAATGATATACCACCTTTAGAGTTTGTAACAAATAAAAGTGGTGTGTGTTGTAACCAGTCCCCTGTACTCTGATACCTCTACATAAATATTGAATAAGTCTCCAGAAGTCTCGAAATTCATACGTACAGTCCACCTCAAGCACATAAGGCTCGCTAAGCTATCATGAGATCAGCATCCAATATGGTCTCTGGGCACATATTGTAGAATGTCACAATGTTGCAAGAATAATATTGCAACAGGAAAGCCATCAGAAACACACGGCCCACTTATTACAATAACTAATATCAACCAATAGTTGTTGCACACTGGGCTCATTTTATAGAAAACCACAATAAGATAAGAGATAACATAAGATAGGGCTTTATTGATCTCACAGTGGAGAAATTCACTTGTCACACATCGGCTTAATAAACAAAAAGAAAGGTGCCAAAAGGAGGAAAGGTGCATAAGGTATATGGTATATACAGTGTGTCCACATATGTACAGTGTATCAAAAAATTAAAAATAAAATAAAAGTACAGGGGAAATAAAGCAGATATTTAGGGTGTCTTATGCACACTCAGGTGACTTATATACAAATGGAATGACGTTTTACATTAAGTGGTACCAGGTACCACTTAATGTGGTACAGCTGAAGTCGCTTATTAAAACAGGATTATTTAACAGTTTTATTGCCCACAATAGCCCACTAGCATTAGGTGCCATTGGATTTCCCATTCATGCGATCTAGCTCGTACCTTTCAGTTTAATACCAATCTATGGCTTCCAACACTGTCCTCTTGTCCTCTTGAGTGTTTCATCTTGCCATGGTAGAGCAAGTCTACCATTGCATCCATTTGGTCCATTGTTGTGCTGTGTTTGTGTCACAAACAAATCACATCATATTACTCTTTGGGCCATCTTGCTATGACAGCTTCATCCACATTGAGGTGATAATCGTAAGCGATAACAACCCAGACCACTTAGCGGGAGTTATTTGACTGCCACTCTAAATATTTACACTGGTTTGTGTTTGTCTATCACATCAAATCCCAATTCATTAAAAAGGAAGGCTTCCGGGGAAGGGTCTAGGTCCAGACTAGGAGAGCAGTGTTATTAGGGCAGGGGTAGATGATGCAGGATGGAGAGATGCATACTATGATCTGGTTGAGGTGGAACTTTAGTAGGTGTATGTTTGAGTCTTGAAGGTTAGTTGCAGACGTGAGGATCTTCAGATGTGGGTAATGGATCTTCAGATGAATGTCCGTGGGAGGAGACCCATGAATCTTGAGTGGAGCAAGGTGGCAATGCTGGAGATCAGGCAGGCAAAGCAAGACGGCGGCAAGTAGCAGGCTGAGTGATCATGGCATGTAGGTGAGCCCAGAGGCAACAGGTTTCAGGTGAACCCAATACTTGGCATTTATTACTTTAGATCAGAAATCCCCAAGAATGTACTTAGCTTATTTATTATTATGAATAGAAACAATTAAGTATTTCTGTATGTTTTTTAAGGTATGAAATGAGTCTAGTTAAGGATTCACTTAGCTTATTCCTTTGTTAATGCAATGTTTGTTCTCTCATGTCTGTAATGTTTTTCTATTCATTTACAGCACTTTGAATCGTCTTATTACTGAAAAGTGCTATATAAATAAACTTGCTTGTCTTCCCTATGCAGGCAGAAGCAGGAACCTAGGAGCATGAGGAGAGCGAGAGGGTATATCTCAAGAATTCTGATAAAATACTTCATCTTCAGACTGATATCTGCCAGCTCTGAGAACTGGTTGCCAGGGGTGTTGACCATTAGGCTTTGAGCAGCTCCTTAAGAACGGCAATTCCCTGATGATTGGTCAAGAACAGGTTCACGGATCCACACCTTAGCAGCCACGCCTCCAGCAGAGATCACCCTTTCAGGAGGAGGCATACACCATGAGAAGCAGAAAAGAACACCAACATTACAAGATCCTGACAGTAATACTGTATAGAGAAAATCAACACAGCTACATTTACAGCAATACATTTTTTGTCCAGGGAGACTGGAATTGTCCACGTCTGGTTTGGACACAACTTTCCATGTTCTCTGGATCCAATTCAGATGCCTGTTATGAAAGTATAATTCTTAGCACCCTGAGTGGATGATACCCCGGCAACTCCCCAGAAACATTTGCATTAATACTTCTTCACCAAAACATTTTCTTTATTTTTGTTATTTTGAGTGTGTTGGCAACTGATTGCCCAAGTGATTTGAAGCACACTCTGCTGTTCGTAGTCTGGCCAGTTTGCCTTTATTGTCAGAAGTTGTTTTTTCTTTGTTTCAAAACTAAGCCCTTAAAGATGTTCTCAGCTGTAAATAAGATGTGAGCTGCTCTTGACGTCGCCACGGAACCCTGTTTGAACAGGAAAACTGTTCAGTCATGAAAATTAATTGAAAAATGCTCTGGTTTTCTGACAAGATGGCTGAGACCTAGAAAAGTATTTATCCAAAAATAACTTCAGGTAACAATCAAATTAGAATAATCCAGCAAAGAGACATATGTCCACAGATTTATAAACACCAGTACAATTACACACAATGCCTCGCAAGAATAATGGTGAGGGATTCACTCTGATTTTCTCCATCCTGATAATGGAGCACAAAAGCAGTTCTGTTCACTGGTGCCTGGTACTCTCTATCTCAAGGGGATAAAAGGGAGAGGGAATAATTGCTTACCTTCACACTGTGTGTAAAGTGTGTCTCCTTTGAGCAGCCAGACCTGATGATAGCAAGGGTGCCCCCCCCCCCCCACCACCACCACCACAACTTCTTTCAACGCAGTCCTCTGCAGTCTGCATCCATCGATGCAGCAACAGTCTCTGAAGGCTCCCCTGAAACATACAAATAAATGTAGCTGTCCTCACATTCTGAGAAAGGCAGGTCCAGATAGGTATTAGAAGGGTTCACAATGCACCGCCCACATAAATACAGGCATAAAGGTTTCCCTTTTACCAGGAATCCCCATATGCAGAAGAAATAGAAATAAAAAAAAAAAACATTAAAAAAATTAAGCACTCAATCATCTTCAGTTTGTTTCATATGTTGCACGCAATACAAGGCTTGTATGATTTAGTCTTGAAAGTGGCCACTTTGTAATTCATTTCCTGCTAATATAATTTACAATGTGTAGTATAACTAATACAATGCATGCTATACTTAAATTATATCATAAAATACATTTCACAAGAATCATGTGAAAACTATGTATGTTGGCTATAAGTAAATCATATGCTTTCCACACGTTTTGTATACCTTTTCCGTGTATTAAATAATATAGTAATTGCAAAGTGCAGAAGTTGGCCTAAGGTTCTTTAATCAGAACTGCACTGAGCTAGTGACAGGCCATGATAAAACCAGGAACAGGAAAGTACAAAACTGAAACACACTTACAACTTTGGTATATGTTTTTTATCAATGCATGTTTTTTTGTGTCTGCAAGCTGCATCATGAGTGAAATAAACATGTTGGTACTATTGTTTTGCTGCTCTTTAATTGCTGATTTTGTTTTTTAAAGGAACCTTTAATAAAGTGTTTTATGGGTACTTGCATAATATCTGTCACTGAATAGGAGGGATTATGTATTTCTAGCTCAAAGACAGTAGTTTGGGAGTTGGTGATCAATTTGTGTGTCCGCTCAGAATGCAAGTATGAATAGAGGTGTTCACACCTTTGTATGCACTATGTTTTTCCATTTTGTACTTTCAAGCTAAGGCTATGGTTGAAACAAGAGACATATATACTATTCATGTTTTGTTATAGTAAAAACGCATAACAAAATTATAATTTCGCTTTTTTGTCTTCTTCAAATGCTGAGCTGGCAAAAGCTTCTGATATCTTATGTTCCCACTTCTCTGCTGCGAGTCCAAAGCTTTCTTCAACGTACTCATCTTTGGCTAGAAATGCTCTCTAAAGTCTGCAGGCCTATTTCTTCTGATTCATCTCTCCTGACTCAGAATTTGAAGCGAGTCCGGCGTCGGCGTCCTGGTGAACATCTAATTCCACAGCGGAGTGCTGCAACGGCTGCAGTTTAGTGGCCACTGTCCAGCTTGATTGTATGTTGGCTACCGAACACGTGTTACAGTAAATGATTGAAAAAGGGAGCTCATTTTGGGTTTCTGAACTGATAAGGAAATTTTCCAAACAGAAATTGCAAAAGAACATGTGAAGGTTTTGTGCAATAACTTTTATCAACATGTATGTCTTTTTGTGAAAATTACAAAAGAACGGTTGTTTAGTGGCACAAGCCTCGCTATAATGAAGTTGGGTTATGTGAAAACACATAACCAAGTATTGATATTTATTCTAAATGATAATGTGCAATTTATGTAATGTGTCGATCAATTGCCAAATTAGAAGCATTTCTCCAACAAGAAAGGGATGATCAGTCTTTTAAAAAATGCTTAAAATGCTTCTAAAATATTTGGCAAAAATACTAAAGTTGGCAATAATTTATCTATCAACTGTCACCTGCTGTTTGTTTACTCATGCATTTCTTTATAATTTTATCATCAGATTTGGTTGTGGTTTGTGGACCTCCACATCTGGGACACCACACGTGATGATTGGCAAGTCATATAAATGTATTATTATACTTATGCTGCTCAAGGTGGCTACATGTAGGAGTAGCTTTGTTGTTTTTATTTTGCAAATCTTCTTTGAAAAAAATAGTGTTGGATTCTGTGTTGCTTGAAAGATTTTTGTTCTTTATTTTTGTACTTCTTGAGGAAACTTAGGTCCTTTAGGTTTTGCAGCAAGATGCTGCAGATTTTCTATGAATCTGTTATGGAGAGTGTGATCTTCTCTGCCATCATCTCTTGGGGTAGCAGGATCAGAGCAAATGACTTACAGAACTCAACAGGGTTATGAAGAAGGGCGCCTCTGTTCTGGAGACTCTTAAAGATTCTCTAGACGAATGTGCAAAGAAGGACTCTTCATAAAATTAAGAACATTATAGACAACCCTAAGCATCCTCCTCAACAGACTGTCATCTGTCATGCAACAACGGAGTGTCTTCAGTCAGAGACTCCAGATCAGCTGTAAGACAGCCTGCTACAGGAGATCCTTCTTTCCTGCAGTTGTCACCATCTACAAAAACTTGTTGAAGAAACCCTCGTAACATGAGTTACACCAGCATTTGATTTCCCTTTGGGATTCATAAAGTATTTTTGAAGTAAAATTATTTTAATATATATTTTTTTTCCATATGGTCATCAGATATTGTCATGTTGTTCATTCACTTAAGCAATTGTAAGTACATGGAAATAAATACATGCTCTCATTTTGCAAAAGCAGAATGTGAGTGGTTATTTGAATCTTTTATTTTCCTTTTCTCATGCAGACGTGGCTATCTGTGCATAAGCTTGTGTAGCCATTGTTGCATTACAAGGGGGCCATGATGACATGTTTCATGAATTGGCGCTATATAAATAAAATTTAACTGAATTGAATTGGATATCAAAAGGATACCTGGGATAAATATGTTAGAAGCCATCATGGCAGATTATCTAGTCATGACTGGCCCTTTGGGGAACAGAACATGCCTTTGCCTCACAATACAGAACATGCTGATCGCGCAAGTTCTCCCTCAGTGTTCGCTGTACTAGTGCATGGAACTACAGTCGATTTAAATTGCTAACGCAGGCTGTCTAAATCAAGTGCTGTTGTGACAATTTTCTTTGAGGGGATAATTGATGTGTTCAGATTTCTTCCCTCTACTTCAGACAGATCTAACGGATTATTTATCTTTGCCTGCGGTTATATGTTCTGCTGTAATAACATTTAGTTTTTTGTTCAAGGAATTTGGAATAATATCAAAGTACCAAACAATACCATTGCCAGAATCCCATAGTGAGTTGTTTAGTATGCAACATTAGATTTCCATGCAATCAAAACAATGGTTTGAAAACAGGTGCACCCATAATTAAATCATTGTCCAATTAAAATTGTGCCCCGGGAACAAACTCAATGCTATCAGGTTGTGAATAAAACACAAGAACCTCTTTGAAATAAAAAAGTAAAACTTCCAAGTAATATTGCAAAGGCTTTCTCTATACCATTTATTAGTCTTTTCATTATCACATCTATATTATTTAATTGACATGTATTTTCATTTTATACTGGACTGCAAATATTTTGATATAATAGTGATGCTGTTGTTTTACAGTAATAGAAATTGAAAAGCCTTTTAATTTCCTCTACAGAAACATCATAATATAATTCAAGTTTGTTTTGTTTGCCGCAATCTTTTATACGTTCCTTATCTAAATTAGTTCCAGGGAATCACTGAGCCTTTTTAAAGAATTAAATAGAAGCTTGTTGAACATGACTGATGACAGGTTGTGATATGTAAAAAGAAACCAATGCTGACTTTGATTATAAGCCAAAAGCAGAGCTCTGGCTGCCAAATATCTTCCATTGTGGAGGGATTGTATCTGCTGTATCTTTAGGTCTGCCTTCTCCGGATCAACACTTGAAAAAAAACTTTGTCTAAAAGTACACTGCAAAAATGGATCTAAAAATCAGTAAAATATTCTTAAAGTTAGTGTATTTGTCCTTGATTTGAGCAGGTAAAAAAGATGATTTGCCAATGGAATGAGATTTTTGCACTTAAAATAGGAACAATTCATCTCCATCATCTTATTTCAAGTGCAGGATGTCTAATTATCTTATTTTAGGGGTTAAAATGCTCATTCCATTGGCAGATAATCTTATTTATCAGCTCAAATCAAGGACAAATACACTAACTTTAAGAACATTTTTACTTATTTTTAGATCCATTTTTGCAGTGTACCTTTCCAAATGTATTAACTGCTTTTCACTCTGATAAACACACTGTTGCAATATAAGCCATCACTGTAGCTTTCTATTGTCAATTAAATCATACACGTGCAGTACACAAGTAAAATAAGCCAGTACTTAGGGCCCCCAAACCATTGGGAGCCTCACATCAATGTTCTAATCTTTACTTTGTGTTTCAGCTCAGTTTGTTCACAAGTACATCTTAGCAAATAATAACCAATTACCCCTAACCCCCTTTAAGCCAAGTTGATTAAATGTGGCCCCCTGTTCCAGATTCCACCAAATGTGTGTTGATATGCTGTTAGTGTTGGGGCCCCAAATTAGACTATGCTTAAGGCAGTATTGTAAAGTGCACCTATACTTTACACTGTACTGTACATGTTGATGCTCGTACAAAAAAAAAAGAAAGCAAAAAGCTCCTGCCATGTCCTGTGTATGTTTAATCTCTTAACAATCAGATCTGTCTACTTTATTTATTACATTTTTCTTATCAGTATCAGAATCCGTTTCAGTCACTAAGTTGGATCATACAACAATGAATTTGACTGTGTTCCTCACTAGCCTCAATGACGAGAAAGAGAAAAAAAAGGACTGAGTCTGCCATCTGTGGAGCGATCAGACTGCCTCCCCCGAGGGACTGCCCTTACAACAGGGGGTCCACTGTATAAAGACTAAGGTCCAGGAACAAACGTCCACTTTTGGCCCACTGCTTTAAGCAGTTCGGAGACCCGCCACATATGTAGGCTGGATCAAACTTAAGGCAGCAGTCTGACTTCTGTGTAATCAGACACTGGAGTAAGGAATCAGCCTCTACAGAAAGCTGGGGAAAGCTGACTGGGAGCTGAGCTGCACTCCTGCAGGAATGCAAATCCCCACGCTGTGACCCCCCTCCACAGCCCGAATGCAGACCACCGGAGGCTCGTGTCAAGCTCGCCCAGGCCTGGGTGAGCTTCCCCTGAGTTAGCTGTTTGATTTCTTAGCTGTGGCTTCAGCCTGGAGCAACGTCTTGCAATCGGCCCAAAGTCGATCTAACAAACACGGGAGCAGATGTTTGGCAGCGAAACAATAGTGAAAGTCAGGATGGGATTCATTATTTAAATGGTTTACTTTTAATGTGTTTTCATTTTTTTTGCTTTAATGTTTGCTCAAGGTAAAATTACTGAGATATTATGCTGGGAGAGGACGCTGGCGCTGTCTGTTTGCCGCTTGACGCCGTTGACACCCCCTCCTGCCGTTTTACAGCTGAATTTCTCCAACTACTGGACTGCTTAAACTTAAAACAACTTGTTGATGTCCCCACACACACTAGGGGACATACCCTGGACCTGGTCATTACAAACTCTGCCCCTCTCACCAACCTGCATGTGCATGACCTAGGTGTGCCTGATCACAAAGCAATTTCTATGGATCTGCCATCCCCAACCAGTTTTTCAAAGCCTAAGTGGAATATCTGTTTCAGAAATCTTAAAACCATAAACCAAGAACTCTTGGCAGCAGACTTTCAACATCTCTCCACACACTTTCCATCAGCCGATGAAGCAGTGGACTACTACAACAGCTATCTGAGCAGCCTCCTGGACCATCATGTCCCGGTTAAAACAAGAACAGTTACCTTCACCCGCTCAGCACCCTGGTTCACAGATGGGCTTTGTAAGATGAAGGCAGCAGGGCGGGTCGTTGAGCGCCGTTTCAGGGCTTCTGGCCTCACTGTCCACATACAAATTTACCGGGAGCACAAACAAAAATATGCACAGTCCCTCAAAGACGCAAGATCACAGTTTTACTCTGATGCCATCAGAAATAAACCAGGAAATTCCAAGCAGTTTTTTTCCACTATAAACTACCTTCTCAAACCAAAATCCCCCCCCCCCCCCCCCCCCTACTGCCACTACAGAAGAGCAGTGCAATAAATTTATGGATTTCTTCTCATCAAAAACTGCCCTTATTCGGTCTGCTCTCTCAGGTCCTCCCACCCAAACTGTTCATACCGTCTCCAATCCCCTAAACTACTTTCCTGAGGTTTCATCAGAAGAGGTGCTAAACATTTTAAGGAAGATGGAATCCTCCACCTGTCCCCTGGTCCCTCTCCCAACATCCCAGGTAAAATCCATTATCACTGCCCTAAGTCCCCTGATCACTGCTGTAATAAACAAATCCCTTCAATCTGGTCATGTTCCCTCTTTCTTAAAAAATGCCATTATCACACCATTGCTTAGGAAACCCACTCTTGATCCAGACATCCTATCCAACTACAGGCCCATCTCAAATCTCCCTTTCATATCAAAAGTACTTGAGAAAGCAGTTGCCACTCACCTTCAGGACCACCTCAAACATAATAACCTCTTTGAAAAATTCTAGTCAGGTTTCCGCTCTGCCCACAGCACAGAGACAGACCTAGTCAGAGTCAAACGACCTCCTCATATCATCCGATGCTGGCTCTTCATTCCTCCTCATCCTTCTTGACCTTTCTGCTGCATTTGATACTGTCGACCATGGCATTCTCTTAAACCGGCTCCACCTCACTACTGGACTACATGACACTGCTCTCAGTTGGTTCAGATCAGATCTCACAAATCGGACAGAATACATCTCCCTAGGCCACTCCAAATCACATCCACACACAGTTACATGTGGTGTCCCCCAGGGGTCAGTCCTTGGCCCCATCCTCTTGATCCTTTACCTCACCCCCTTGGCCAAATCATCAGCTGCCACAATATTTCATTCCACTGCTATGCTGATGACATACAGCTCTATGTAAATGTCACAGCTGACACCCCACCCTCACAGTCATCCCCATCAAAATTCACCACCTGTCTGGAGGAGATAAAGGTATGGATGGAGCACAACTTTCTTCAACTAAATAGCTCCAAAACCGAAGCCATCCTGGTTGGAACTCCTCATTAAACCAAATCATTATCCATAACCAGCATCACCTTTTCTGGCACTAACAACCCACTTTCATCAACAGTTACAAATCTTGGTGTAAAAATGGACTCCCAACTCACTTTTGAAGCCCATATAAATCACTTATGCAAGACCTCTTTCTATCACCTCCGAAATATTTCCAAACTCCATCCCATTCTCTCCCTCCCAGATGCAGAAAAGCTGATTCATGCCTTTGTCTCCTCCAGACTGGACTATTGCAACGCACTTCTCATTGGCATCCCCAGAAAAAGTCTGCAGAGGCTTCAGTACATTCAAAACTCTGCAGCTAGGATCCTTATGAGAGTGTGGAAACATGAGCACATTACCCCCATTCTCCATTCACTACACTGGCTTCCCATCTCCACCAGGATTGAGTATAAGGTTTCCCTCCTCACATATCAATGCATCCATAGACATGCCCCTGCCTACCTCAAAGAACTTATCAACCCACAGAACACAACCCGCTCCCTTCGCTCCACTCACTCAAACCTCCTCCACATTCCCAGAACCAGACTCAGGACAATGGGAGGCATTTTGTGCTGCTGCCCCGAATCTGTGGAATGCCTTCCATGACACCTTGAGTGCACCTCAATCCACTGAGTGTTTTAAAAAAGGCCTTAAAACATTTCTTTTTAGCAAAGCTTTTTGTCCCCTTTAGATGTTTTTTTCTCTCTTCTAAAATAGCTTTTTATTTATTTTTATTTTTTTTACCTGTAGCACTTGGAGATCTTTTGATTGAAAGTGCAGTATAAATTAAATGTATTATTATTGTTATTATTATTATTATTATTATTATGAGCTCCAAGGCTAGGCCGCTAGAAATCTTGAAACAATGCCTTGCGAATGTGTTTTGGGTGTGTTTTCCGGTTATAACAAACGTTATTTCCATAAGGGTTTTATACACCGATGGGACATTGATGTTTGTTTTCCGGTCCGCTCATTACAACAATGTGGATGGATTTCCACCATCGTTCGATAGTGCTACAAGTGTTAATATAGCATTACTAGGGAACATTAATGTTGATTTAGTGGTGTTTCATGTAACTTAAGGTTAACTCGTCAAACTAATGTAAACAACGGCCACAGGAAGTTCCCAAACAAATTATTTCTGGTCGATCGTCCGCTACAGCAACCTCTAGCTTCCTAAGATATCAATTTGTGTGACAATTCTAGCTCTGTCACTCGCCTGATCACCTCGTCCCCACTGATTGCCGTCACCTGCAACTAATTCCCTGCTCTAATTACTCATGTCAGCCCATCCCTATATAAGCACTCCTCTTTCAGTCTGTCTTCGCCGGTTCGTCTGATCAGCACTCCCTCGATCTCCAGACGTTCAGCTTCCCTCATGTTCTCCAGCCCTTGCACACCTTGCCTGCCAGTCAGCTTTCCCACCCCTCACGTCATCCCAGGTTAGTGGATCTTTCCACCCACTCACCTCTCCACTTTATGTTCCAGTCTCCCCTCCTGTCTCGATCCGTTAGCACGTCCTGGTTCCTGCTCCGACGCACCACCTGCTCCCGCTTCATCAGCGCTTCTCGGACCCAGCTCCAGAACTTGTCAGGCCCATGCAGTCTGCACTCCTGCAGCCTGTCTGCAACCGTCATCCTGACCATCTCCAGTCTGTTTCAGCCCGGTCCTGCCTCCAATCCATCCATCCTCTTCTGTTTCAATAAAGGCTCCTAAAATTACGGCTCTGTGTGCGGTTGAATTCGGGCTCTAGACCCCAGTCATTACAATTTGAGTCTTAATTATATCCAGGAGAAATTATTACATTAATAAACTCAAGTGCGCGAAAGGTTATTGATTTTTTTATTTAGCAAAACCTTCTTTAAAATGTTATTTCCTCAAATAGTGTTTTGCCTAACTCAGGTTTGCATCATGAACGGGTTGAAACACACACCAAATGTTGTTCTGAATAGGTTAAGCTTATTTCCTCATTCCACATTCTTCAAATGCTAAATGGCTTGTACTTGTATAACGCTTTTAACTGGTCTTTCACGACCTCCAAAGCGCTTCACAGATGAATTTGGTTCTTTAACTTGGATCTGCAGTGAACCAGGATTCACTAAATCGTTCTGGTGATGGTTTTCAACTGTAGTTCTCTAGCTTCCTTTTTCATCTTAATTTTGCTTGGTAGTTTAGTTAAGTTTCACTAGCCTAGTGGAAAAGGGTTTGTAGATTGAAATATAGTCTTTATTCAAATAAACAACATTCTATAGTGTGGTTTTCTGGATGTTTACTGTTAAGAATGCTAGTGCACAAATTACCCTTTCAACTATTGTCCTAATATCAGCTGATTGGGCTGATATTCACCGGACAATACCTAACAGACCCGGAGTTATTTATTAAACTTTAAATAACATAATAAACATACATAATGGCACAACACTTGTGTATACTGGTGGATCCTAGAGTCTATAAAAGTAGAATGGAAGGCAGATCCTTTAGCTATCAGGCTCCTCTCCTAGTTTTGGTCTGTGAGGCAGACACCATGTCTACTTGCTTAAAACTTTCCATTTTGACCAAGGTTATAGTTAGAGTGGCTCATGTTACCATGAGCTATTTCTATAGTTATGCTGCTATAGGCTTAGGCTATTGGAGGACATCAGGGCCCACTTTTCTCACTCTGCTGAGTTCTACTGTTCTCCAGTTTTGCATTGTTTGTCGTCATTTCAGCTTTTCACTTTTGTCTCTCTCTCTTTTTCTTCATAGTAGGTACACCTGGTCTGGCGTTCTGTTAGCTGTGACATCATTCAGAGAAGACGGCTCACCCGCTATTATCATCTAATGTAGAACAGATAACTGGATCAATGTGTGCTTCTGTGCTTTTTTGTCTCTCTTGTTGTGTCTCTGCTCTGTCTTCTGTAACCCCAGTCGGTCGAGGCAGATGACCGTTCATACTGAGCCCGGTTCTGCCGGAGGTTTTCCTTCCCGTAATGGGGAGTTTTTCTTTCCACTGTCGCTTCATGCCTGCTCGGTATGAGGGATTGCTGCAAAGCCATTTACAATGCAGACGACTCTCCCTGTGGCTCTACGGTTCCCCAGGAGTGAATGCTGCTTGTCGGGACTTTGATGCAATCAACTGGTTTCCTTATATAGGACATTTTTGACCAATCTATATAATCTGACCCAATCTGTATAATCTGATTGAATTTGACTTTGGAGGTGCCTTGAGATGACATGTTTCATGAATTGGCGCCATATAAATAAAATTTTATTGAATTGAATATGTCAGATATAGATTAGACCAGGTGTGTCCAGCTCCAGTCCTCGAGAGCCGGTGTCCTGCAACCTTTAGATGTGTCCCTGGTCTGACACGCCTGAGTCAAATAATCAGTTAATTAGCAGGACTCTGAAGAACCTGACTGCATACTGAGGAGCTAATTGTGCAATTTGATTCAGGTGTGTGGGACCATGGAAACCTCTAAAAGTTTCAGGACACCGGCTCTCGAGGACTGGAGCTGGCCACCCCTGGATTAGACTATCCTACAAAATGTGCTCTCACTTTAAAATGCATACTGAGAGTTAATTAAAAAAATACATTATTAATAAATTGACATTTTAACCAAAGGCAGTTTCTGATGATATGAACATATATTGTTCAATCTGAAATACAAGGTGTCAAAAGTCAAATTCTCCTTTTGATTTTTGAATGTGTCTGCATTCAGTCAGTACTTCAAAGGAAGAAATCAAGCTAGAAGGTCATAGTATGGGGCTCTATTTTCTTGTGCCACTGCCTGACTACTTACCTGCAGCTGTAATTCAGCAGAAATTGTCTTTGCTCTCTGCCCCTCGTCATGGCTGGCCTGATGTTGCTCTTTTGCTTCAACTTCCACATGGTATCTTGCTGGGTCAAGGTGTACCTTTGTTTTAGGTGGCGTCTAGGATTACATTGCTGTCGTTGGCAAGTTTCCACCTCAGCAAAAATAAAAAAAAAATAATAATTCAGACATCTTTAACCCATCATTTTTTTTCAGAGGATTTTCTTTCTTTTAGTTTGCCTTTCTTGTTTCTCTTTACATTTACTCCTCAGCATTACTCAGATGAGAAATATTTTGATATTCTGCTCTCCAGTGTTTTTACACTGTTGTTACCAACAGGAGGCTTAGCCAGAGTAGGAATGCTACCATCATAAGCCAAAGGCATTGTAGTATTGACCACCTTAAATTTCTACAGAGGAAGGAAATTGAAAATTAATCTAGAAATCACCTGAAGGATTCATAGTTTGTTACTGTAACTTGCAACCAACTTGTTCTCTGTCAGAAATCAGCCGTTGGCGCTAACTTTCACCTCCGCTTCCACTGAGTGTGTATTGGAGCAGCGCTCCTCCCCTTCTGTTGCCGATCAGTTGACTGAAAGAATGTTTTAAAACTAGAGTTAGGAAGCTGTGAGCTCAATGGCAGGATTTGTCAGAGAAAAAGCAATTACAGCATATTTTACATTTTAGCTTTGAATAGTTATTAATGCTGTACAATCATGGTATTTCAAATTGAGGTTTTCTTACCATATAAATGTAGTTTTTAAATGCCTAAATTTTACTCTGTTAAATCATATAATACCAATTCACGTCAAAGGCCAGCTCAAGGCCCCTTACAAGAACAACCGTTCCAACCATCCTCTGTCTACCCGCTAGTCCTTGGAGGGTAATGGGGTGCTGGAGCCTGTCTTCAGCGGTCACTGAGCAAGAGGCAGCGTACACCTTGGACAGGTTGCATGTCCACCACAGGGCAACATAGAGACACACATAACAAACAACCCTGCAGGCAAACACTCCTATCTGAGGGCAATTTAGAGAAACCAAGTAACAGTCATGTTTTGGACTCTGGGGAAGAGAAAACCCACACATGCACAGGCAGAAAATACAAACTTCATTCAAAAAGACACAAGGCTGGGAGTCTAGCCAAAGACTTTCTGCAAAGCAATAGTGTTATCTACTGTGACTGTGACTCCACACATCCCTTAACAGGTCCAATTAAAGCGAATAAAAAAAATAAAAATAAAAAAACGGCAGTCCACAATAATGCAGCCATACAAACAGATTCACATTTAGTTATATACATTGTGATAGTTATAATACACTGCAGTGAAATTCTGTTTATAACACCAACAAGTAAAACGTTATATCAAAGGAAGCTCAGCAGATTTGATCAAGTTGTCAGTTTTGCAGCAACCCCTTCTCCTGAGCAAGTGTATGCTGACAGTGTAAAGGAAAGCTCCCTTTCAACAGCCTTCATGGTTAATATGAGCGGCCAGCTGCCACAGCCAATTCTATACCCAATGAACTTAATTTGGCTGAGAGCATTAGTAGCATCACTGTCAGATGTAAGATACACCAAGAACCAAGCTGCAAGCATGAGTACTTGTGTAAATGTTGTTTTCAGAAATGATTTTTAAACCCTGTTTTCGCAAAGCCTTTGTAGGAAACAATGTTAGACTGAACCAGAAAATATAATATATTTTAAGATGTATTCTCCTCAAAAATAATCTGGTTTAATTTGGATCTGAAATATGTCAAATTGTTAGATGAGTAATGAAGGACGATAATGCAGTCACCCATGGTGATATTAACTGAAGTCGCTTCTTTTCATATATAAATCCCACAAATAAAACTAATATACTACTTTGTTTCTTTTTCATAATAACTTTTGGGTTATGCAAAAATATGCTTGCACAAATGAATTGTAGTGTCACATTACAGGTCATAACAGAATGAAATAATCTCAAAAGCACAAACAGGTTGCAAGACTGCTGTAACCAAATCTCCTAAATACATTTTATGAGCAGTTAGTGCTTTGCACAGCAATATCAAAGATTTTCTAATACCTCAACTACCCTTCAAGGGATTACTAGAACCTCATTGAAAGCGATTTGTTCAGATGGTTAAGACATCTGATGAAAATTAATCCTAGAAGTTTCCTGGGTTTCCCTCCCGGGCCTTTTACATCCATGATCCAACCTTGGACAAGCAAATTCAAGTATGGCTGGCTAAGAGAAGTAAATTAAGTCCAAAAAAAACAACCAAGGAGAATTGTTCACAATCTAATGTGACCAAATTCTATCAATTGCATTCAAACAACTTCAGCAATGTGATTTATGCCAAGTTCATGTTTGTGAATTTGCAGAAAATGTGATCATGTGCTCACAGCACACAAGGGAAACAACTCCGCTGTGTGTGTGTTGACTTTTATTTTGCTGTCTGATTACACGGCACACTTGATTTGTCTCATTTCAGGGATGAGCAGGACTGAGATGGTAGCACTGTGATTCAGGGGCTCTCTACCATCAATTCAATTCAATTAGTTTTAATTAGTGCAATGGAGAAAAGGAGGAAAAAAACAACAAGCTCACAGGGTGCTCCAACAATGAAATGGATTACTCACGAGTAAAAGATTATCAAATTAGCCAGCTCTATATGTGGAGAATATTAAATCAGTGTGCTGCAAAACATATGACTAGAATGACTTGTCCTAATATCTAAAAGGCTTGAAATCTCCACTGTATTCAAATCAGATCATGATAACAAGCTTCTGGTTATTTGCTGCTGTTTTGTGTATGATTAGGTGTAGGCTTAGTCTACACGTCTCTTGTACAACACTTGATTTATTTTCTTAAAGGGTGACTTCAATAGAAAAAACAATGAACATTGACTCAAATTTGATTGATGGACCTGTCTGAGACATAACATAACTTTATTTCAGAAATTGGCCTCTGATCAGTCTTATAGACACAACCTGATAACAATTAATTTAGAATAATCACTGCCTGGAAAGGCTGTTTTTGTACTCATCTGGAAATTGAAAGAGAATAGCAATAACCAAGCTACCAAGGCTGACCAAGCAAAGATGAAGCCCCCAATCCCTCCCTCCATCTCTGGTTCCATCCTACCACCACACTGTGCACCTCACTGGACATGGTCGTAGTGGTTCCCCAAAATCCACATAGCACATGTAAATATGTAAAAGCATACTTGCCCCCCAACCAACAAAGTATTTCCCTGCTTTCGCTGGGCTGTTAAGGGGATAGGGTTGTGTGCAGTAAGAAAAACTGTCCACCTAATGGTTGGAGTAAGGAGATGAATGTCGGGGTTCAGTTTTTCCCTGCCTCACCCTGAACATTTCCTGACATCTTCCTCCTCCCAAACAGCACCAACTCCATTCACCTCAGATCATCTCCACCTCTCGTCACCAGTTAACCGGAACTCATTCCACCTGTCAACTCTCTTATATAAGTTCATCTCAGTCTGCTCTTCCCTGCTGGTTCGTCATCGTCTTTCCCACGTCTGCTTACGCCTTTCATCTCCCAGTGCCCTTCGTCCCTCGTCGTCTTCCTCACCGCCTTCCTCCGCCTTCCTCCGCCTCAAGCCAGCTGCTCTTCCCTTCCTCGTGTCTGCTTGCAGTCCTCCAGCTTCACCTGTGTCTGCCTACCTGCCTGCCCTCACCTCTTGCCTACCTGCCTGTGTTCCCTCACGTCTGGCGGCTCCAGCTGTCATCTTTACCTCATTTAGTCTGGTACAGAACTCTGGTTCTCCTTATCAATACTCCACAAACTTCAATAAAACTGTTAAAGGCAAAACTCTGTGTGTGGCTGAATTTGGGCTCGATAACCCACTCATGACAGTATGAACCAGCCACAATGAGCCCGTCGCCCACACAGGGCCCAGTGGCATCCCCCCCACCGGAGCACCATGGCCGACGCTCTCAAGCCCCATGAGGAATGGGTTCAGGGGAACCCGCTCTCCTCCACCGCCCTTGAGTCCCGCGAGGCCCAGGTCCAGGGGGATCTGCCGGCCTCCACCACACCCAAGTCCAGTGAGGTAGTCCAGGGAGAACCGTCTCCAGCTGTCACTCCCCAGTTTGGTGAGGCCACTGAGCTATACAATACACTGGAGTGCTGATTTTGCCGAAAAACTGAAGTCACTGGCCGCCATCTTGCTACTCCCTACTCTCACAGAATCCCATAGGATTTGGTTGCAACAACAAGCAGTTTTCTGGCTGAGTGAAAACGTTTCACAGGTAATTCTACAGTCAGTGGATGTACTAACACTATCAACTACTAGGAAATTAGGTGCTGAAATATTTTACATGTTATTCATATAAAATTTATATATATGTATATATAAGTATGTGTATATGTATATATGTATATATATATATGTATACACATATGTAAATATATGTTTTTGTATATTATTTATATATTTATAAATGTTAAACATATATATTTAAATGAATAAAATGCAAAATATTTCAGCACATGACTTTCTCAGTACTTGATATTTTTAGAACATAATATAAAACTATATGGCATTTGACATTTTAAAAGTCTTAAGCCCCCCCTAAACATGAAAAAATCCTCGTTATTCGATGCTGTAGCGCTCATATTCCCTAGTTACTGAGGGGAAATAGGGAGTACCAATATGGCGGCTGGTGGCTTCAAAGCGACTCGTTTAAACAGACGGTGATTAGCACTCCAGTGTATTATATAGCTCAGTGGGTGAGGCGGTCCACGAGGACCGGCCTCCTGTTGTTGCTCTCGAGTGGGGGTCCAGGGGGACCCGCCTCCGGTCACTGCCCCGCAGTCCACTAAGGGTCCAGCTCTAGCCATCATGGGTACTCCTCCATTGCCGGCCTTCGTGCGTCCTTTTCCGCTGCTGGTCTTTGTGGGTCCACTTCTGCTGCCGGCTGCCCGAGACCCTGCAACACTGCTGCTGGCCGCCTGTGACTCTGCTGCTCCGCTGCTGCTCCGCTGCTGGCCGTCGCTGACTCAACTGCCTCAGCTGCCTCGCTTCCGGGGTCGCCCACTGCAACACCCGCTCCTCATTCCGCTGGCCTGCCACCGAGGTCACCCACCGGAGCCCCCTCCTGGTCGTCAGTCACTGCCGGTGGATCCACCTGGCCTCCAGTCATCAGCCAAGCCTCCTCCCGGCCTCTAGCTGCTGGCTGAGCTGCCGCCCAGAGTACCGAAGCCGCCAGCCGAGCCACCGGACGAGCCGCCGGACGAGCCGCCACCCTGCGCACCAAAGCTATCGGCCGAGCCACCACTGGGTCTTCGGCCACCGCTCAGCGCACTCAAGCAGCCGCTGTCCAGTGCTCACAATCTGCCGTTGTCCAGCGCCCCGGAGCCACCGCTGTCCAGCACACTCAAACCTTCTGAGTTACCCTGTGCTTTCAAGCCTCTCAAGGTCCCCAGCACTCCCCAGTTGCTGTCTAAGGTCTCCAGCGCTCCCCAGTTGCTGCCTGGGGTCTCCAGTGCTCCCAAGTTGCAGTCTGAGGTCTCCAGCGCTCCCCAGTTGCTGCCTGAGGTCTCCAGCACTCCCAAGCCGCTATCTGAGGTCTCCAGCACGCCCAAGCCGCTGCTCGAGCTGTCCAATGCTCCTAAGCTGCCGCTCGAGCTCTCCTGCGCTCCTAAGACTCCGCTTGAGCTCTCCTGTGCTCCCAAGACTCTGCTCGAGCTCTCCTGCGCTCCCAAGCCACTGCTCGAGCTCTCCTGCGCTCCCAAGTCACCAGTCGAGCTCTCATGTGCTCCCAAGCCACCGCTCAAGCTCCTGCACTCCCAAGCCACCGCTCGAGCTTTCCTGTGCTCCCAATCTGCCGCCACCTCAGACCTCCACCTGTCATCACCAGTTAACCGTGACTCATTCCACCTGTCAGCTCTCTTATATAAGCTCACCTCAGTCTGCTCTTCCCTGCTGGTTCGTCATCGTCCTTCCCATGTCAGCTCACACCTTTCATTTCCCAGCGTCCTTCATCCCTCATCGTCTTCCTCACCGGCTTCCTCCGCCTCAGGCCAGCTGGTGTTCCCTTCCTCGTGTCCTCTTTGCAGTCCTCCACCCTCACCTGTGTCCTCGCCTCTCGCCTACCTGCCTGTGTTCCCTCACGTCTGCCTGCTCCAGCTCCACCGCATCCGCTCGCTCCAGCTGTCAACTCCACCTCATTCAGTCTGGTACAGAACTCTGGTTCTCCTCATCCATACTCCACAAGTTTCAATAAAACGGTTAAAGGCGAAACTCAGTGTGTGGCTGAATTTGGGCTCAACAACCCGCTCCTGACAATGAGGACTTTACAATCAATTTTATCAATTTAACACAAAATCTATCACAGAAAAAAAAGTTGTTTTAAGATGATTTTAGGCGAGGAAGTACACCTCCAAGCTCTGAACACCTCTAAGAGAGCCACAGTGATCCACCCCCCCCCCAAAAAAAAAAATCTGATACTGAACTAACCAGTATGCAACAGCATAAAGGGACCCCCTACCGAAGACGAAGACACAACAGCTACAACCAGTTACCAGCAAACCGACAAGGGACCTTCACGTAACCCACCCCAGATCAAGCTCCCTCATCCCCATCACACAAGGCACTAGGTTTAGAACATGCAACCGTATGGACATTATGTGCTTTGCAAAGAAGTCCAGCAGCAAAACAACAATCAATTTCTCCCCATCACACTCCGCTGGGTAACATTATCACTCATGTGGGCTTTGAGGTCCCCAAGGAGGACCTTGGTGGAAATATAAAGACAACAATCAGAACCTGTCCTCTTGTAATCTGAAGCCCCAAAGAGGTGTTCCTCTTGCTCACCCTAGAGGTCTCAGCCTACTCTCGTCCCTCATCATAGTAGGACAGAGTCATTGAAGAGATAAGTCCAAATACCTTTAGCTGGTACCAGTGTCTGTCCCAACAGTGAGACAACATTCCACATCCCCAATCCTGGTGAGGTTTGTGGTATGCCTATTTGTCAAAATCTTTGAGTTATTCTTAGTTTAACCCTCCCCTGAAGCCGATTTGCCATGGGAGACCCTAACAGAAGCTAAAGCTCTGGAAAACATAGTCCCTAGTATCATTAGGTTACAATGGAGGCCAGATCTGTTCTGACACATCCAAAGTATGTAATGTCATCACGAAACCTGTGAAAATGTGCCATGCAGCATAAAACGTTACCCTTTGGAATACCCAAAGCACAGTCCAGTTGAGAATATCTGGCAAGACTTGAAATGCACTGTTTAAAGACACTCTATCAAGTCTGGCTGAGGTTGCTTGATGGCTCAGTAGTCTCCGTACAATATATTACTGTACTGTACGGAGACTGTTACCGATTAACAGCCTTCCATAAATATTTAAGATCAACATCTACACATTATCATATCTTTGGACTCAGTGAAACAGTTGGAGAAGGCAACAGTGGTGTCAGGCTGTCAAAGAGAGACCTCAAGGGACATTTATAGTGAAAGAAACTGGGTGAAAATAAAATGTTTATCTGCTCATACCTGTTCTGTTGTATAGTTCACACGGCACTGTCTGTCTGCTGCATTGTGCTCGATTATAGCTTCATACTTGTAACAATGTAACTATGCCTCCAATTTTTTAATCAGGAAGTCTCTCACCACACGCACTATGTAAAATAGATTAAAGATGAGTCAGGATGTTACAAAATAAAATTACAGAGTCAGCAATTGTCCATAGAGCAGGCTCTTATTTAATTCCCAGCCCATTTACAATGAGAATATTTATAATTATTATGATATTATAGTGGAATCCTAAGTTGTGTTGGCCCTAGCAATCTAAATCTCTTAATAAACCACTCATCATATGCCAACAAATCAGTAAGATCTCTGAAAACACGCTCCCTCCGTATTCCTCCTTTGGTGATGTCCTCCAGCAGTGTCAATGCAGATATTGTTCCACAATTATACATGCTCCTTTACGCATCTATTTGTGAACATCTGTGATTGTGTCCAACTTAGGAAACGAAACACCTGTTTTGTGAGGAATTAATCAGCTGATCCAACCCCGTTTTCTTTTTCAGTGATAATGAAAGAGCCTGTTAGATGATTTCCATATTTTAATGTTCTCACACAAACCGATGCACATTTACATCTGTATGTGACAAAACCAGAGAAATATTCACAGTTTGCATTTGACTAAGGTTGTTTCCATTACTATGTGTGTATTTCTGTGAGGCTAAATATGATTCCCTTTCTTTTTACAGGTTTAAACCATTAAAACTCAAACTCATAAAATAACATTTCGAGGTTCAATGCTACTTAGGTTAAATAAAAATTAACAGTTATATTTCAGCAGATTTTGGTTAGTTTTAGTATTGTACAGGGGATGTTATTGTTGAATAAATAGGTTTGTGTGGCTGTCACACATTATCACAGCAAGTCAGAAATTTTTTGCACGGATTACTACAACTTTAGTTTTTGTACATGCCAAATTGGACATTAAACATAGTGCCGCAAGTTTTTTGTGCATACACACACTTTGTACATGAGAACCCATGGGTCATTCTCAGCTTGCTGAGATTTACTTGTTATTAGATGCTCTTGCAACTTTCTATTAACACTATTGGTCAATTTATGAAACAAATTCTAAAATGTTTTATTCGATACTTCTTCTAGGTATATTAGCCCTCTGCAAACTGAATCATAAATATATAGTTATTACTGGGCCTTATCGCAAAACCTTCTCTTTCTTTTTTTTGTCATCAAAAAAAACATGTTTCAACTTTCAAATCACAATGACACCAAAAACTACCCAAACGATCCTAATCAAAATTTTAAATAACCCGTAAGTATGGCCCTGACCAACTGATACAAAGGTTATAATTGCTTTTGAAGATAGTCCATTCTAACCTGTAACGTGTATGCCAGTAATTAGTAATTATACATGGACGGTTAGTGTGTGGGCTACTGACAGACCCCTGCGTGCTTCAATCACTGCAGCAATGGGGAAAGCAAAAATAATTATCAAATGATCTGTTGGAGAAACTAGACAATTTTCATAAAAATGAAAAGAATACAAAAAAGACATCAAAAGGGATGTGAAGTCAATTAGGAAGTTAAAACTGAGGGATTGTTTTTAAACAAAGCCATGGTCAGGTAGACCTATAAAATCTTCAGCCACAATTGTCACCTCATTTAGAATGCAGGATTATGAAAAAAGCAGTGTACGTCATATGCCATGAAAATGTTGGACCAAAGTGTCTACAGGAACTAGGAAGGCACATTGTGAGCGGAGAGATTTCTTGGGAACAGGCCTGTCATATAGGGGGGAACGGTGATGACAATTCTAAGGGTCCACAGCCTGCTAGGGTCACACACAGCCCCATGTAGCCCCAATGACAATTTTATTATGCACTGAACTATTATATATTGATATGACTGAATCTGAATTAAAACAAGCCATACAATATTCTAATTTTAATAATTTCAATAACCCCCTTGCCCCTTCTTAAAAAATGGTTTGGTCCACTCAGCAGTTCGTTCTTCCTCATCAGAATTAAGTAGGGACAAGCAAATTCTAGCAGGGTTAGAATGGCCCCCAAAAAGCACAAATCTGCACACCAGAAAAGAGTTTAGAAGGAGGCTAGGAATAGGAGCAGCAGAGCAGGGGCGAGAAGACATCAAAAAACCTTTTTTCTAAGAATGGTGAGAGTAAAACTACAGAGGAAACACTTGGACCTACTTGCTCATTCATTTTATGTCTGTAACATTACCTTTGGTGGGACACAGGCTAGAGCCTACGTTAGCTGTCATCTGGCCATGATACATTCTGGACATGTCGCCAGATCATTAAAAAAGAGAGAAAAGATACTGTAGTGCAAGGGTTTCTAGAGTAGCTATACCTGAACATTATGGGACTACTACAGTGACTGTGTGTTTCATACATATCACTGTCAGATAGTTCTCCAACTCAGAGGCTGCATTGACTTGTATTATAATGCATTTAAGTTCTAATCAGCAATTCTGAACATTAGTATGGCAAGCCAAGTTAACATTAAATCTGGATATGTCTTCATGATGTCCAAGAGACTTTATTTATTTTCAGTCAGTGCTTGAATGTTAAATACAATAAAACTACTTATTTGTTGACTGGTTAAATGAGAATGTATTTGCAACCAGAGGTGTAATAACATGAAATGTATTTGGATTAAAAAAACAAAAAATAATCATATTGTACCACACAATCAATTGAACCGATCATAACGTATGTTTGTACGTACTTGCTTTTATTCAAAATATGACATGCACCTGATATCAAAAAAACACAGAAGAAGAACTTCCGTCTTTGCTGAACAACAAAAAATAGTAAACAAGGAGTATTATACCAGTGTTTGTTTCTCTTCCAAGCACCCAGGCTGGACTTGCAAGATGTTCTAATTACGGTTGAGTCGTTGCTGAATAAATTATAATTTTGAGCTCTTTTAATGTTTCGAATAGAAAGGGTCTATCAGAAGCCAAACATTTGCTTACTGACATATTTCCAGCACTCAGCAATGCAGAAATATGTCACGTTTAAGTGAGGCGAACACAATTTCATTCCGATTGAGCTTAATCCGATCACAATATCTCATTTGGCTTGTTTACATGATGCATTTTTACTCCCATCGGCCCTTTATTCCGATTACTTTTGTCCATGTAAACCTACCTATTGTCTCTAGCAGCAAAAAGTAAAAGTATAGAAATGGTCATCTCAGTCTCAGACCTCAATATAATTTGTCTTCTTTTAAGAGATCTCAAACATAAAGTTAATTAAGAACAGACACATAATTTACAGGAACTGGAGGCTCTTTGATAAGAAGAATGAACTACTTCAAACTCTGAAAAAAACAAAGTGCCTTATCAAACTGCAGTTGATGTTAAAGGGGCAACAGAAAACATTAAGAGAGAGAACTGTAGAACTAAATCAAGATTACTACACACGAGCCTCACCTTGCCCTTAAGGCCTCTGAAACATCCAATTAGATCTTCCACTCAGTCACAGTTTGTCCTGCGAGGTGCAGCAGGACTTCCTTTCGGTCTCAAATAAAGGCCATTATTAAAATAAAAAAATATGAACTGTTGCTTCTGCGAGTAGTGTTTGGCAGTAAGCTGACAGAAAATGGGGTTTAGAGAGAGAGGAAGACATGAAGCAAAGGTCCACAGGCCAGGACTTGAAGCGAGGACCGCATCACTGAGGACTGAGACCTCCAAACTTGGTTCACATGTTCTGCCCCTACGCCACCTCCCAGCACCATGCCCGTCTTCAATCAGATTTAACTTCAAATGCTGGAGAGGAAAAAGGCATTATAACATAATATTAAGGATCACAAAAGTCAAGAATCTAAAATAGTCTTAAACTTCGACAACTGCTTGTTTTAATAAAGAAACGGTCCAACAGTGTCGTGATCTGACCTGTCTGCTTTCTTCATCCAACCGATCTGTGTTAATTAAACTTCATGCACCACACATGTGAGCCAGCCTCTCGGCTTCTCTGCAATCATGTTCCTTCCATACACCTGTTTCCTGGTCTTCATCAGCAAGACAAGGTCAGATTGTTGAACTTTTCAGGGAGCAGATGGCCAGCATTTGTTATGCCTGTTGATCATGTTCTCATCATGTTTTCTGGATTCTCCTGCCTTACCAAGCCCATGCCAGATGTATACCTGACCACATATGGCCAAAGCCTGTCTCCCGGATCCAGACCCACTCCCAGCCATCCTGTCAGTCTCCCTAGCAGTAACCCAGCTCTCCTCACCGCAAAGATCTCCAGCTTGCTTCTGCAGAGGATTTCTATCAGCACCACATTTTTTTCAACATTTTAAAAGTGTAACACAGTGTCCTGGTCAAATTTTGGGCCTCCTCCCTATCAGATCCTAACAAACAGTGTCGCTTAAAAAATAAGGAGGGTTTCAAAAACAGTTTCCTTCTTGGATGAGTTGTTTTTATTAGAGAGACTAGTATGCTTGGGAGAAATGATGGGGATATTTTCAAGAATGCAAGTTTTGTCTCTGTTATCAAGATTTCTTTATGGGCAATTTAAGGTCTTGGCGAGTTTCTTCATCTTAAGTTTGGCTTAATGGAAAAAAAAAGATTCATGCATAAAAGTTTGTAGATCAATCCCAGTCGTACAACCCATCTCCAATCCAATACTGTAGTTTCTGTTGGATGAATGGGTTATTATCAGAGAGCGAACATTGGTCTGTCAAGCATCAGATGTATTCAAACGTGTAATGCTGAGTTGTTTGTTCAACCACGGTTTGAATCATTTACAAAGAAAAGCTAAATATCCCCAGTCTAGTGTTCCCTTTTGTTTGCCAGCTGGATTTGGAAATCAGTGTTTTACAGGTCAGCAGAGCAATGCGTATTTTTTAATTCTTCTACTCAGCTAATAGCATTGACTAAGCATACTGAGTGTAAATCAGTCCCAGATCAATAGCCTTAATGAAAACCACCGGGACTCCAAACCACGCTGTGCTTAAAAAGCACAGTTGTAGCATAATTTTACAGACAACATGGGACCGACAGAGCCGCTCTGTATCAGCTGTTCCACCATGTGTTATCCTAAAGAGTGGCCTATTGCCAAGGCTGCCGGCAAAAAAACAAAACACAGGTACCTCCTGCAAAAAGTGGGGCCATTTGATATTGGCAGAGAAAGGGGTCATTTAAGTCAGGCAGACCATTTGAAGCAGGAACTCAATTTCTGTCTCCTTTCACGTTGATGCTATTTTCTCTGCTCATCATGTCTGACGCTGGGCTGACAAAGTTACTCATTAGCTGCCATCCGTTGTCGTCACATTGGCCTGCTGGTATGTCTCGCCTCAGTGAAACAACAGGCCAGTCTGCTCATCATGTTCATCAGGTCTTCAGTTTGTCCTGTCAGCACTAATTCAGAGAACAGTGTTATTTATACAACCAAATTGCTCCATGTAGCAATACACTGCACATGTTTTGTTTGCTTGTAAAAACAAAGCTCTCTGACAAAAAAGGCTCATATGAATTATGTGTTTATATATTGCACCAGCAAAAACAATTGGAAAACTACTGGGAGCCATTGAACTCATTTACACAATTGAAGCTATTTCTCTTTACAGTACTTTTGCTGTTTCTTGCCACTTTGATGTGGAAGGAGTGCAGTCTGTGAAAAAAAGGTCCTAGTGCTAGTCAATGCCACATGCTTATTGAACCTTAGCGTAGGAGAGAATGAAGTCAAAAGACTATTGGCATATCCTGAAATCAATTTAACATGCAAGATTAAATATCACATCTAAAATCCAAAAGATTAAACCTTATGGGGCCCACTGTAAAAGCAGAAAGCCTGGGGAATTTAGAGGTTCTGAAGTTGTTGCTCTATCTCACAGGTGTCAAACTCAAGGCCCGCGGGCCAAATCCGGCCCGTCAGGGTAAGTTATCCGGCCCTCAAGAGCCAAAAAAAAGCATATCATGTCGTAAAGTAGAGGCATATATCCTTTTAAAGCGTAAAGTGTAAGTATAACTCACCACAATATCAACTTTTTTTGCAGATAAACTGTATAAACTGGGCCTAAGGGTGCTACTTTTATGTTACTGTGCATTTTTTATACTTCTATCTGAACTGGAATGAAATTATGAAATGAAAAGTATCGTCTATACACGTGCAACCGGCCCTTTTCATGACTTCATGACGCCACAGTGGCCCTATATAGAAATGAGTTTGACACCTCTGCTCTATCTGGATGGTAGAAACTTGGGTCACCATGCCTTCATGTTATTGTATGGTTTTGCTTTGGATTTTCAACTCAAGCAGAAAGTTTATTTTGTTTCTCTTGTGGAATGATCTAGCCTGGAGCCAAAAAGGTTTAACCTTGCCTGCATTTTTGCTGTCTCTTGTGCATTCACGAACACACAAGAATCCATCTTGTCCCACCCCTGCCTCAACCATTTGAGAAGTGACCCAGCACAAGTTGGCCAATCACATCACAGTATCATGGTTTAAGGCGGGACATACAGCTGTGATGAAAACAAGAGATCTTGCGCCTACATCCGAGCCAAAACAAACATGGCGGCACAGGAGGATGCACCTAAGCAGCTGCTATTGCATCTATTTTTTCAGAATCCAGGGTTATCATGAGTATCACCATTCAAATAAGCGCACCTTGACCAGCGTAACTTGTTGTGGTTTCTCAAAGCATCACCTGATTGCATTTTCATTTGATACCGTGATTGGCTTACACCAACTTTATGTAGGCGGGCCCTAGGTGTCGCATCACCCAATCAATTCTGAAAGTTCTGCTGAAGGTACCTCCTTTACCCGAACGGATTCAATATGAGCAGACTCAGATTGATGATGTGTAGAACTAAACTAAGAGTGCTGCACATTATCATCTGACTAGCCTGCTTAAAACAGGTTTAACATAAGCTACAACCTCAGATATGTGTTGTCCTAGAAAAAAATATTTCAAAGGTGCTGAGGGGAAACATTTACTAAAATTACCAACATTACAAACTTAATCTTTAATGTATTTCATCAGAAGGTTAAGTCCTAAATTCAGTTTGCTTTCAACTGAATTTGAAAATACTAAATTGATTCCAAAAGTAAATTAAATGATAAAACTCAAACTATCCAAGTTTTCTCAGAGAGTAATTAAAAATTGAATATATCTGTGGACGTAAAAGATGTCCTCTGGCAGCCTGTATTTCAGCAAACATGGAGTTTTTGACAGTAGACACTATGTGTTTGCATTACTTGTCACGATCTTGGCACTGATGCCTGGTCTGATCACTCATTTCACACACATGCTTAGCTCTGCCCAGTTTCTCATTACCTGTTCATCTGATCCACCTGCATTAGTCAGTATAAATTCAGCCTTCAGACCAGACATCAGTGCCAGATCATTTATGAGCCAATTGGTGAGTTTTGTCCAGTGTTCTCTTTCAGATTGACCTGTTGATATTACCCTATTGCCTTCGGATTCTGAGCCAGCCTGACCCCTGAACCTGTTTTTCCTGCCTGTTCTGACTGCCTGCCTGTTTTGCCTGACCTGAGTCTGTTCCTGGATTACCTGAGTTTGCCTGATCCCTGCCTGCGTTGTCTGCTGCACTGTATACCGACCCTGGACTGTTATTTGACCACCGAGCATGCATGCCCCTATCTTACCAGACTGCCGTAAATAAACAGTCTTGAAATCTTAAATTATTGTCTGGCTGAATACTGGGTCCTTTAATCCCCTTTCGTGACATTACTGTCTTGTGAAAATGATGCTCAGGGTTGTCCATTAATTTTTGTATTTTATGAAACATCCTTTTTGGCACAATCAGCTCTAGAGGTTTCAGAGCAGTCATCAGAACAGCGGCAGTCTTCTTTATCATTTTGTTAAGCTTCTTGAAGTCTTTGCAATATCTTCTGCCATCATCAGGTAGCAGCATCTGAGACACTTTCTATTAAAGTCTGAAGATCTGTATCATCTTGCTGAAAAAAAACTGAAGGACCTAAGATTCCTCAAGAAATATAGTCTCATCTGTCACTTCTTGTAGAAAGAATTGTTGTTGCATCTCCAGTCCAGTCTGTTGCGGTGAGGTTCATGACTTGCGAGGTAATGAAGTCGGATGTATTATATACTATATGAACCCAAATATACACTTTTATTTAAACTTTGACCTTAATTTAAACATTTAGCTAAGCCTAAAAGCTTTTGAATCTTATTTAATCAACTCAACACTGTCCCTATAAATATATATATATATATATATATATATATATATATATATATAAACCCTCACAGACAGTACATATGGAATGGGTAGTGTGTTAGGAACAGAAGGGTGCTACATCATTCGGATTATTCCAAAGAGTCACAGGAAAAGTGAAACTAAAACAAAAAAAGTTGATGTGGGAGGCTATTTAAATTTGCAGAAATGTCATTGCAGCAACTACAAAAGGTACTCAGTAGTTTGAATGCCCCCCACATGCTTTTTTGCTTGCCTGAAAATGTCCTCTCAAATCCTGACCAGTGCATCACTGAGCTCCTGCACAGTCTGAGGAGCAACACGGTGGCATCTGATGTACCTAATCATCTCCAGATTTTTCCTGAACTGTTATCTTTCATCTGCTTTATTTGTACTGTATGTTTTTGAATGAAATTCATGATTTTATTGTGAAGTACTTTGGCTATGTGGTTGACTGTCATGAAGGACTTTAACAAATAAATTAAATGACTCAATGAATGAAGGTGTGTCATTACAGTGAAGCTTTTATTTCAAGTATGTCATATTTGTTTTGGTTTGATATATAAGAACAGTTAGTATACAATATATGTGTATATACAATATGTGTGTGTGTGTGTGTGTGTGTGTGTGTGTGTGTGTAGTAGTAATATAAACACCTCACTGTTTTGTGCTTGTTGCTTTGATTTGTGTAACCCCCTTTTACTGTATATCCTACTGTTTCTACCATGAAGTCGTATGCTTTGTTAAAAAGAAAACAAAAGTGACTTGGGGTCAAGACCTAAAATTACACTAAAACTGCGTATTTAAAAGACAATTACCAAAAAGAAAAACACTCTAAAATCCATTCTGACAAGGTGACATGTAAACAAAACTGCTGTCACTAAGAGCAGATCACCCCAGTTCTAAAGTCCTTACACAGGCTCCCTGTATCTCAAACTTAGACTTTAAAATCTTCCTGTTAGTCTATAAATCCCTGAATGGCGTAGCTCCTAAATACATCACAGACTTGTTATCAGTGTATCAACCCTACAGACCACTAAGGTCTTCTGGCTCCAGCCTTCTCTGCATACCTAGAACCAGAACCAAACATGAATAAGCAGTATTTAGTTCCTTTACTCCACTTATCTGGAACAAACTTCCAGAAAACTGTAAAAGTGCAGAAAGCCTGAGTTCCTTCAAAATCAAGATTAAAAACACAATTATTTAGGATTGTTAAAGTGTTAACTGAAAAGTCAATAGTTTAAGTTTGTTGTCTGACTGTTTTTAATATTTGCTTTTAGGTTTGTTTACATTTTTCTACATCTTATTCCAGCTTGCTTTTAATCTGTTTTTATTTTCCTATGTTCTAATCACGTAAAGCACTTTGCATTGTCTTTGTACTGAAATGTGCTACACAAGTACATTTTCCTTGCCTTACTTTACAGTTTATGAAAGTTTACTAAACAAGCAGTTTATCGTATATATCAAAGCAAATATTAACTACAGGTATACCTTCATATACAAGCTCTTGAAATTAATTAACTTTTTCAGCCTATTAGCTAGAAGATGTCAAAAAACTGGTTTGGACTGCAATCCTTCAAGGTCTTTAATGATAAAATGCCAGCGCCAACCCCGCCCTGCACCTGTACTTGGCACTGCCTCCTCCTCCTCACATTATTATGTCCCTCTGCATCAATTCCATGACTGAAAATGGCCTCCTCAGCTGCAACTTATAATAACAGCAACAATAATAATAAACATTATGGAATGCAGTGTTAGAACACAAATACAACAAATACCTAATAAAAAAGAAAAGCGCTAAACACACAGACACAGTAAGGGAATTATTGAACTTATTTCTTATTTTTCTTGGGTTTGTAAAAACAGTTAATTTAGAAACACACGAAAACATGATGTAGTCTATAGTTATTAAAATATTATCCTTTGAACACTGACTCTCATTTTAATTGATAAAGCAGAGTAATTGTTTATACACATATAGTGTAACCTTTAATCTTCTGCATCCCCTGAACACATTCTTAGCACAGACATAACATCTGCCACCTCTGGAATGGGATGGTACCATGTAGGAAGTATTTGCTGACCTGTAGTCATGCTGCTCGGTCCATTACTGACCAGGCTGACTGGAATCACGCTGACCTCGGCTCCTCCAGTAAAGGACTGGGGCCCCACAGGTAAAAAACTTAACTGGTTTATTTTCCGCACAGGCTGATCCTGCAGACATTTTCTCAACTCCACTAATTTCCTTCTCCTTTCTTTCCAGCATCGTTGCTACTTTAAGTCTCTCCATTCTCTTTCTTGCTGTTTTGATATCGAAGGGCTGTTTGCATCTCACAAATTATCAGATTGACTCAGCGTGATGGTGTGCCACCTACGGCCACGAGGGTGGCTTTGCGCCTGAGATGGTTAAAAACCACAGTGTGACTAGACCATCCAGCATTCCTAGCCTGCCTTACTGTGTTTGACTTGTGATCATATTTTGGATTTCTGCCTGTTGCCTTGCCCTTGTTAGACTCTTCCATGGTTCTCAGTTCCTAACCCATTGCCTGTCTCTGCCTCTCAGGCCAGTCCACCTGTACTTCTGCCTGTTGGATAACTTTGGATTCTTGGACCTGGAATTGGACTGAGTATTACAATTCCCACGCATTGCCTGACCCCTTCTGGTGGGAACATTCCTCATTGGATTCAGTACCTGTTACGGATCCAATTAAGGTTAGTGGTTACTTTGAAGTACTTGCCTCGCCATCTTGATTTTAGAGTTCACCTACCTGGTCCGGGGGCTGGGTACCCCTTTGGGGTTCCGCCGCCTGAACCTGGAATATAGGACGTGTGTGTGGCAAGTGCAAGTGTGTGTAATGTGTCTTTTTTTTTTCTGTAGGAGTGTTTGTGTGTGGGGGCACCAGGGTGGGAACGAGTGAATGTTACTGTGTGTAGTTTTCTGTTTGTTTATTTACCAGGTTGGGTTTGCACTGACCCCTATCCCAGGACATCTCAGGTATCCACTAAGTGTGCGGGGCGCCCATGGGGCCTCGGGTCCCTGGGGCCCATGGCTGGATCTGCTCCAGTGTAGCTTGCTGCCAGTGGATTCCACGGGCTTGACCCCACGGCTCCTGAGGGCCTCAGCATTATGGCTGTTGAGGGGTTTCCATCTCTCCTCTTCCCTTGGTTGGGGGAGGCAGATTTCCTGTGTTGGCCCCTCTTGGGCACCTTTACTCTGAAGGTCCCTTTGAGCATCTGGGGTTTTGGTTCCCCTGGCGTCTGCTTGATGCTCTGAGAGGCGGGTCTTAGGCTCTTCACAACCACTATCGAGCATTTTTCTCATGGATAAACCTTATACACAAGTGCACTATCACAAACAACCACAGGTGCTAGGATCCAGGTACTTACAGATTTACTTCTATACAGAAACCCCCTATTATTATCTTCAGCTGTCACTTAATACATGTCGTATTAATTACTACTCTAAATTCTTCAGTGACGGTATCAATGCGTTACTTGATCGTATCTGTAATACTTTATCGGCTGGTTGTGCTGTTCTTTTGTCATCTCTCTTTGCAGGCGACGCAGCAGTCTTAGGATGTTGTATTGTTCTCTCCCTTTTCTCTCCTCTTTCTCTTTCACCTTTTCCCCTTTTTTCTCTTCTACCTTCTTGTTTCAGTGTCCATTCAACATGAAATATTCCCTGCATAAATTATAATAAAGCTTCTTGCATGTATAACTCAAGTGGAGTGTTATGGTAAGCGGTAAGACTCTGCTTGTGAAAGTAAAATCTGTTGGGCTCTTTTTGGCATTAAGAGAACAATTCTTTTTGCCACATTGCCAGACAGGACACACACAAAAAAACAGTACTTGCCTCTCTCCTGTACAATCTATCAACCACTAACCTGTCTCTCTCCCCTGCAGTGCCGGCAGTCCCGTTTCCAGAGGTTTCCCACTCCGGCTATACCTACTTCTTTAATAAACTTTTTAAATGTTCACTCTGTGTTGAGTTAATTATTGGCTCTAATTCCTAAGATCATTACAAATATAGTTTATCTGCAAAACAGTTGATTTTGGGGTGAGTTACACTTTGAGATTGGGCAGCATGGCTGCAACACAATATCCAGCTGCACAAGGTTCCTCCAATTTAGTTTGGTTTATTAATGGGTCAATATTCTGTCAAATAGTCCGAACAAAGATCAAAACCAAAATGAATGAGATTAATAGTGAGTAATGAAATGTTTTCACACGATAATCTACACATGGAAATCCAGCATTCTTCTCTGTAATTTATGGAAATACTAACTAAATCTAGTAGGTTTATGATTAGTAGCGTGTTTACTTCCAGGAATTAACAGGAAGTAGTACTGTCAAAATTGTCAAAGGTAGTAATTTATGGGTACAAATTTGTGAAGGGGCAAATTGAGGTGGACTTGACACTTCACTTGAATATTGAGAATAATAGTCAACTGAACCAACATGTTCAGATCTAAATTATTAACTACATTTTTAAAAAGGTAATAAGATAGGCTTTATTGATCTCAAATTGGAGAAATTAATTTGCCACATCGGCTCATTAGTCAATAATCAGAAGAAGGTGCAAAAGTAGGAAAAGTACATCAGTTATATACAGTGTATCTTCATATATACAGTGGATCAAAGAAAAAGAGAAAAATAAGAATACAAATACAAAAAGAAATAGGAATGGGCAGATGTAGTTGATGCGGTTAATGATAAACAATTAACAGTGCACACACAAGCGAATATGCTCCATTACTGCCTTCTAATTCCATTGCATATTTTGTATAGTTGTCTTCAATCATTGCTCCTTTTTGTCCCTTAACTTTGACGAAATCACGTTTTTGAACGTCAGATTCTTTTCTTCGCTAAGTGTTGTTAGGAACGTCACTACACTTGTGACGTGGCCAGAGCCAGCATTATTTCCCCCCCCCCCCCCCCCCCTTTCCCTCGCCCAGGTGATGCCACCTCCTGCAGCCAGAACGGGGCGCGCCAGTGTGAGCGTCCTCAACGGAGCTGCTGATACCGCTGTGACTCCATCTTCAATACATCCAGGTTGAGGCAGCATGTCAATGTGCCTAAAATGTAAGCAAACTACGCGTTGCATGGTGACCAGCCTTCACAATAAAAGTCTGGGCGTGCTATTTAAATACCAGAGCTTTAATTTGTAAGAAAGCGTCTCTAAGCCACATTTCCTGCCTGGTGGATGACTTTACAGCGGGGGATGCAGGTGGAGCGACTCGGACAGGACCGTTCACATCTGTCTTGAAGGAGAAAGGGGGGAGAAATTCTTCTCTGCTCTACGCTCTGGATAAAAAAAAAAGAGAGAGGGAGAGAGAAAACGCGCAAATTATTTCTTGGCTATTCCCAAGGATATTAATAAATCAACTGTCTGGCAAATAACGGAATTATCCCAAGATACAAGTAAGGACTTTTATATCATTTCTTTTAACTGTCGTGACTGTTTTATTTTCTGTGGGCTTGATGATTTGTCTCCGACTAGAGAAAAAAGGCTCTATATATGACGGGTGCTGTCTGGATAAAATATAAGGATTGCTTGTAAGTGCATTCTGTTTTCTACTATGAAGAAACGCGTAAGGGGTGAATATTTGGAGGAGATCTGAGCTGCGCTGTTTGTTGTCGGTTGCTTTCCAAGTAGTCACGCTGAGTTCGGTGTTTGTATGTGGAGGTAACTGGTGGACATGAGTGACTGCAAAGCACGCGTGGTAAGAGTGCGGGGGACCAACAATAAGAGCATCATACTGTGAGCAATGACAGGGACGAGCCGTGGATGTGTTTACGCAATGTCCAGACGAGTTGTGCGGGATTATTCCCACAGGTCTCGACACTTAGCCCGGGGAATCGCTTTGATTTCAGAGCTCTGTAGGTGTAACTGCTGCAGGGATGGATACCGATGAGAGTGGCGATACGTTTTGCTTTTAACCCACATGTGATGCAGCACTTTAATCTGGTCCAGCGTGTTTAAACAAAACTCCTTTGCGCGTAAATTACTGACATTTGCATCTTCCGCTTGGCAAGTTATCAATTTCTCCTTATTGATAATCGTGAAGTGGAGTTTCACAAGCAGCGCTGAATTGTTCGGTTTGCCAAATTAGGCCACCGGAGGGTCTAGTCTCTTTCACAGCTGAATTCTCGTCCTTTGCTGAAGCAAATAAACGGCAGTGACCGAACTGTCTGTGCCGAACAACCTTGGGGTTGTTTTTTTTTTTTTAAAGAATCTCGAAAATTGTACCAGCTCGATGAGTTAGAACTGCTCTATATGTAGGACTTCGCTGCGCCGAGACACACGACGCGGATGCGCCACCGCGTCGCCAAAACGCCCACAGTGATGCGTAATGGTGTGCTCACCCAGAGCACCGCGTAATTAACAATTATTTAAAATAAAAACATTTTTATGGGTGTAACTTAGGTTTGGATGAGTTGTGCTAAAGACAGGCTGTTGAGCTGAGAACTGACTGCGCAGAGATGGATGAGATGGATGGAAGGACACCACATGAGGAGAGACTCTGTAAACGCCACTATGGAGAGCCGCCTCGCTTTATCTTGCACCATTGCCACGGAACATATGATCTCTATGTCCGTTCACTTAAAGAAAAGGCCTACTTTTAGAAATCAACCGCAGGGTTGGAGAAATTGTCTGGCATATTTCTGACCTTGCCCACATATCAGCGTTAAAATGTGCTGAGTGTGTTTTGTCTGGCTGTCTAGGTATCTTGAAATTCATCACAGAACTTGACTGAAGCAGTGACAATGGAGTTTATGCCACCTTTCTTTGCCTTCCTGTAAATTAAATAATTTTCCAGGCATAAGTGGAGAAGAAGTGACTCATGTTCTGGTTACTCTTCAAATAATCCTTAAAGCCTTGGCAAAAAATCAGCAGTTGATAACTGCAGAGTCAAATTTTCCCACTTTAAATCCAAGGTGATTTTAACATCTCTTTCTCGTAATATTATCTAATAATTTCTGTATAACCCTGCATTTTCCTCTGAAGTGACTTCCCTGATCCTAACCCAATCCTGACTCCAATGTTGATACTTTGGAAATAACTACGTTCAGGCTAGATTCTTTATAAAATGCAGGCACCTTTAGTAGAAAATTAGCCTGCATGCTATGTAGTGTAGTTCCACTTTTACTCTCTGGGGAGCTTTCAGTGCACTTCACAAAAAGGTGTTTAACATTGCCTTTGTGGGTTGAGATGAATTATAATAATTGCAAATTTCACTGTAATTTGAATAAATTGTTATGCAGTGAGAGCAAAGAGTGGATTTGAGGTCCCGTGCTGCTCTTTGTTTTGCCTCATCTTTCTGACATGAGCTTTTCAACAACTTTCCTGAATATGATTTAGCACTTTTTTGCTTTTTAAACTGAAATGTCATCATGTTGTATCAAAACAACGCAGAGCTTACCATTTGTATGCAAATGTGTGGGATTTATTGTCATCCACCCATCGGGTTCATGCTGTGTGTTAGAGTTCCAAAGGGTGTGGCCTTCACGTGATGAAGGTTTGAAGGTCAGTGTCTCTTTGAGAACGATCTTCCTGGTGACCTTAGCTGTGGAGTCCTAACAGTAACTTGCAGTGAACCTTTGCAAATACTTTTTTTTGGCACAACCACAAATCTCTGTTTATTTTTAACGGACCTGGTGTGGTAAAGGTAGACTTAGACAAAGAAGAGCTTAACTATAAAGTTAAGGAAAGATGCATAGTTTTTAAGATTTTTCACTAATAAGATCTGAAAAGTGTGGCAGGCATTTATATTAAAAAGTATAGTGGACGATATTTCCAGAGGTGTAGGTAAGAATCACCCAAGTCACTTTTGTAATAACTTTGTGTGCGCAAGGCCATCCTACCTGCTCTTCCACTCCTCAGCGAGAACACCTATCAAAAATGTGTGCGGGAGCCCCGTTGACCTCGTTGACAGCTCTGTTTACAGTCTGTCAGCATCACTCGAAGATACTAACTTAGCGAATAACGATATTTACATCAAACTGTCAGACTCGCTGCCGGTAAGTCCAATGAAACAAGTACTAGAAATGCGCATTTGCAGCAAGAAGAAACTAATGGATCTCGATTTATAAAGAAAATCATCCACTGCCACAGGTCTCATATGTGTTTGGATCTGGATCTTTGACTGCTCTATTCTATCTCCTGAACATACTTTGATCATTCTGTTGTTACTCTGGCCGTATGTTTAGGCTTTTTTTTCTAAAAGAAGGTAGACCTCTGCTGCAGAATTAGAGGGATGTGCTTTTTTAAAAGTTTTATCAGTAATAGCCCCCTATCTTCACCTTCACATCAGGTTTGATGGGGTTTTTGTCTTTGCTGAAGAAAAACATTCCTACAGTGTGACCCTGCCACTAACATGTTTCACTGTCAAACGGAAGTGTTCAGGTTGATCTGCAATAGTTTTCCACTACACAGTGCATTTTGTGTGTGGGCTAAAACATTAGTGTCTTCTCTGACTAGAACACATAATGTTTTGTGTACCCTACATGACTTGTGGCAAATTACATACAGGATTTCCATGGCTCTCCTGGAACAATGGCCTTATTCTTACCATCTTTTCATAATGGACAGATTTGTACAATGCACAACTGATAGTTGTCTTGTTAAAAGATATCCCAACATGTATCTCTGCAGCTCCTCTACAGTTAACATAGAGCCCCTGGCAGCTTTTCTGATTAAGACATTCCTTGCCTGCCTTGTCTTGGTAGGTTTAGCTCCCTCTTTCCCACAGCTGATTGACTGAACAGTTCTCTGCATGATGTACGAAGCTTGGAATATTGTTTCATAAGATACCCCTGCTTTATTTTTGGAATACATTTTTATGTGACCTGTCCTGGCATCTAGAAGCTGGTTGCCTACAAATGACCGGGCAGTTTCTCCTCCATGCATCCATCCATTTTCTGACCCACTTAATCCCTCATGGGGTCGCGGGGGTTGCTGGTGTCTATCTCCAGCGTTCTCTGGGCGAGAGGCAGGGTACACCCTGGACAGGTCACCAGTCTGTCACAGGGCAACACATAGACAGACAGGACAAACAACCATTCACGCAGGCTGGGCAGTTTAGTTCTAGAAAAAAATATTTTGCAAGATATTGGTAATCTAACTGTCTGATTGACTTTATTAAATCATATCTGCATCTGGTGTGTGTATGGGGTGACAGGTGTGTGCGACTTTGCCTCCTGGAGATGCAAAGTTGTTAGGATGGTAAGAAGGGTGGAAATCTTACAACAATCCTCACCTAAGAGCAGCAGCCACCAGTCAGACAGATAGCAGCTATAAGACAACAGAAAAGTCTTATAGCTGACCCTGAGGTAGGTGCACAGAGAAGCAAAGGCACAGCAGCCCACAGGTCAAAGAAGCACAGGGAGAGATGTCGGGCATCAAACACTCTGACCCAGCACAACAGCTACATCCCCCAGTACAGACCAGGCCCATAGCCGGGTCCACTTGACACCCAGGAGCTCACACAACCCTGGCAGGGTTAGGGTGAGAGGAGAGAGTGGAGGAGAAGAGTGTCACTAGAACCATTATCCCATACACCAAGAACATACTGTCGTGCTGTTTTGCCTATGTTAGAGAGGAAAGGATGGGCACCAAAGTGTCAGCATGTATCCCCTGCTGACATCCAGCTAGCCAAGTGATCCTGCTTTAAACCTCTTGACGACCTGTTAATAATTCGGGGACCTGTGAACGCCATCGGTTGCACTGGACTCAATTCCGGGTTATCAGACCAAAGGCGTTGGAAATGATGCCCACTTTCCAGCTCCTTTTCAAGCATTTTGAAAACCATTTAAATTCCTGCCCACTTTACAATCACATTCTACTCGATGTTTGTCCATCAGATACAATTCCAAAAGGGTACACTGAGGTTTGCTGTTGCAACCTGACAAAATGAGTAAATGTTCAAGGAATATGAACACTACTGCAATGCACTGTGCAGCCTGTTCTCTTGACTACCTATAACCTGTACCCTTTCAAGATGCAGCTATCTGAGTGGAGCTCAGAGAAAAAAATAGTGTAATTTCATGCAAAAAGCTACTGCGCCACTTATTATCAGTGATTTGATGAAATTATTTGTGACAGAGATGGGGAGGAATGTAGTGATGGGAAGAAAAAGGTGGCCTAACATTCCTATCAAGCTGAACTTCTCTCTCATGTGTAACCTCCCTCCTAAAAGAAGCAGCGTCTGGATTAAGACTAATATCAGTTATTCTGGCAGGAAATTCATCATTGAGCATGTCAAAGCCCGAGTTCCTCTCTTCATGTTGACATATGAAGAGGAAGAGGCAGAATTGTCATGTGATGACACCAGTTAAGTTCAAAGCTGGCTGTTTTTTTTTTTAACAACTTGCCTTTGGTGTTTCTAATTGAGAACGAGTTGAGAGACTTAGAAATCCTGGATCTGTGCCACGTACTCTATTGTATTCCACAAAGATTGAGTCATGAATTAATTTATCAGAGCTCACAAATGCACTTGAATCTTATATGAGGGATTCTCTTTCTTCCCTCAAACGGTTGGAAGTAATGTAATCCCAACCCAGTTTTATCATATCTGAGTAACCCTAAAAAAAAAAGCAAGCTCTGCCGCTGAATTAATAAAGATGTGCATTGTAGCCTCCAGTGAGAGCTCGATGTAAAATATATGCGTTGCCATATGGCTCGGCTTTGAACAGGTTTAAGCAATTCTTTTCGGCGCTGCTGCATATTTGTAATGTCTTATAGAAAGCCGATCCATCTATTGCATGAATCAGACAGAAAGGCATCTTGTCTTACAGCTTTCTTGGCTTCATCTCAAGTGTCATGTCCCTCAGGTGGCACCTAGCCTAGACCCAATAAAACCTCTTGACCCGGGAGTCTTTCAGCACCAGTTAATGTTTCTGGTGTTGGGACATGTTTAGCACCTGCCGGGGAGCTGCTTAACCTGAATTACTCCTGCACAAAGGCAGCTGCTCTTTCTCACGATTAAAAATATCACACGTTTCCCCTCATTAGGAAGGGCACATCCAAGGAAACACGAGTGGCTCTATCCTCACTGTAGAGGATGGTGTATCATGTGGATGTTTATTTCTAGTAGGGTCAGTAGTAAGCAATAGTGGCTATTTGACCCGAGACTCTGCTGGATCAAAATTTGGGCAGCCACATTGAGCTCTGGCTTGAGAGATCTTTCCACATTGTGTCATGTTAGAGAAAACACAAAGTAATGCATCCCTGTGAAAGGGATGCATTACTGTTCCATAAATCGAATTTAAGTCAATAACTCGTATCACAAACGTTTGCTGCAATTGCATCTGCGTTGCTGCAAGTGTTTAAGGGGCACGCCTCTACTAGCTTTGCACATATTGAGGCAAATTAAAATAGCATTTTTTTTTAGCAATTTACAAGTTTTCACAATTTTAATTTGCATTTAAGGCAAAAACTAGATGTGATGTGATCTGAAGCATTATATCAGGGGTGTCCAACTCCAGTCCTCGAGAGCCGGTGTCCTGAAACTTTTAGAGGTTTCCCTGGCCCCACACACCTGAATCAAATAGCACAATTAGCTCCTCAGTATGCAGTCAGGTTCTTTAGAGTCCTGCTAATTAACTGATTATTTGACTTAAGCGTGTCAGACCAGGGACAATTCTAAAGGTTGCAGGACACCGGCTCTCGAGGACCGGAGCTGGACACACCTGCATTACATTATAGCTCTGGTTGCTTGTTTACAGTGTGCCCAGTCTCCAGTTTTTTGCAGCCTCAAATAATTTTTTTCTCTTGGATAACCCTGTACATACTGTAGCTCCATCCATCTTCCCATCAACTCTGACGAGCTTTTCTCTTTGGGCTAAAAAAAGCATCTGCAGAGTGTGATTCTGACACTTCAAAAGGGTATTGGTCTGCTAAGGGGGATGTGCCATTTTAGTTTTCCGCCCTGCCTAGCTTTTTGCACAAGTATAGTTAAAACATTGTAATCGCATTGTGAACATGTGGAAAAGAGGCACATGGTCAAAGGCACATGGTCAAAAAAACTAAACTTATATTCAAACAAACTTCAGCTTTATGCTCATAAGTTAGTTGTGGGTTTGTGCAATTTATTGTCATGCTTATAGGATATAAATAGTCTAGATTGTTTACAAATTTGGGTCGTCTGTCTCATATCTTACGGGGATCCGAGTTTCTCCCACATTCTATACCAATCTCTATTAGGTTGCTAGGCTTTTCTTAATGGACATCATGTGTGAGTTTGTGCATGCAAGGTTTGTTTGTCACATGCTGTCCAGGGGCATATCCCATCCTTCTTACTCATTGATCTTTGGAAACAGGCACCAAACCTGAAGCACCGTGCTTGTGAAAGGGTTAAAGCAGTGTAAGAAGTACCACATCAGTACTGACAGTGGTGTGTTAGCATGCAGGGACTGCTTAGGCATCATCAGCGAGCCATTGTCTTAAACATTTGGCATTTAGTGCTTCAAGTCAACTGACTGCCAGGGGGTATCTATAGGTGTTACACCAGCATAGACTGTTGTGACTGTGTTTTTGTTTTCTTCCTCACCACCCACCTCCTGCGTTGGATCTCGGCAGTGAAGCTTGGAGACTGTTAACACTGCTTTCAGTCAAGTAAACCGAAGACGATAGTGTTTCCTGGCCACAGTTTGACTCATTTTTTTCCCCAGAGACTCAGATGCTTTTTGCTCATATTTAGAGACTAATCCCCTAAAGACTCCTCACCTCTACCTGCATCCTGAACTGTTGCTTTTAATAAACTCCGTATGCACCTCTACTTTACTCTCAAGTCACCATCCGAAATTAGGTCTAGATGGTCCCCTACATGGAGGCTGAATGAATCGAGCAACAGGAGGCACCTAGGAGTTTTTGGAGGTCATGATATTGAGATACTGTCTGCTGCTGTGTCCACAGTTGCACTCCCTCCTCTCCCTCCACAAGGCAATAGAGAGAGGTGATTATTCCGCAAGCCACAATCATTGCATAGAGGCTTTGGCCTGCCACAATGACTCTATTAAAGGACGTGGTTCGGCTTCTGCTTGGTGACTCGCTTTCGTGTGGTAAACTCAGCTAACCTTAATCAGGTTTTGCTTGTCAACATTATTTTGGCAATGTGTTTTCAGACAGGGCATAGTAGAGGAATGGGGACAATTTCCCCGCAGGATTCTCTCACGGAGAGCTCTCAGCTGCCAAGGACGTTGGCTGAGCAGGAAGGGTCAAACAATTACCAAACACCATTCGCTGTGCTGTAATGAGCCAATAATGGAGAAGCACTATTGAATGATGACTGCTGACACCATTTAAGTAAGTCGGGGGAGAAGAAGAAAAAAGTAAATAAAAATGTAAAAGACAAGAAAGGAAGAAAAAATGGCACTCAGCCTTAATCACACATTTCTTTGTTGTATTTAGGAGTTCTACATTTGCTTTCAAGTACCAACTTTTTCATTTTTACACTTATTGAATTGTTAATTTGTCTTTGTACAAAGGGTGCAACTCCTCGCTTTTAGTAGTCTTGCTAATGTTGATGCCCACCCCACCCCCACCCCCTCTCATCTTCCTATTTGTCAGGAGCAAATGAGGCCCGTGTCACAATCATGCCGATCTGCCAGTTGGGCTGCCACTTTACGCGTTTGAAAAAGAAACGCAGAGATGAAATGTGTGAAGGCTAAATGTGTCAGAATAATGGGAGAGAGAGAGAGAGAGAGAGAGAGAGAGAGACAGAGAGAGAGAGAGAGAGAGACAGAGAGAGAGAGAGGGAGGGAGGGAGAGAATAAAAATGAGCAGAGAGCAGCGGGTGGAAGAGGCCAGTCAGAGAGCATCTGTCCTTCTCTCTGGGTTAGATCGGCTGTTTCAGCCTAACTATCCATCAGCACAGCTTGGTGAGACTAACTGAGGAACTGTTCTGATGAACACTTGGACCACACTGGGGCTCAGGACCAATTCTCGTTTTGTAACGTTTGGGATGCTTAGCCCTCAGTGAGCAGTTGTCATGGTCTCGACAGAAACAATGGTTAAAACAGTGTTTGAGATCATTTCAATATCTTGTGAGAGATGCCTGTATCATTTCCAAACAGAAACAAACTTGACGGTTGAATATTTTTGTTACGGATATAAATAGGTCTGGGCTATATATTGAGATTAAAAAAGTATTAAGATTTTTAAAAAGATACAAGATGAGACTATATGGTTTATATCAAGATAGTCTATGTTGCGTTAGAATTATACTTTTATGTATTCCAATAGGTTGTTTTTCAGCCGTTTCCCATATTTATAACTGTTACTTAAAAAATGTGGCTGTGAGACATTTGGTATAAAGTTTTGATTTAGAGATGCCTGTTTATAGTTTATGAAAAGAACATATCAAGGAAAATATTGTATATTGACATTCAACAAAGATATCAAGATATTATTTTTAGTCCATATTACCCAGCCTTAGGTATGAATAAATTTGGACTTGACAATATGGTATCTATATTTTAAGCAAAGTAATCACGGATTTGTCTGGAAAAGTGGGATAATTTAAACTCAGCAGGCTCAAATATGTACAGTAAGCCTCTACTTTACCTTTAATTGTTCAAAGTGGATCAGTTATAGCTGGTTAGTAACCCAGGATAAGAGGCCTAACCAAAGTATAAAAGGTATGATCACTGATTGTTTATGGAGATTCCATTATACATCCGTCCGTCCGTCCGTTTTCTTCTGCTTATACGGGGTCGGGTCGCGGGGGTAGCAGCTTCAGTAGGGAGGCCCAGACGTCCCTCTCCCCGGCCACTTGGGCCAGCTCCTCAGGAGGAATCCCAAGGCGTTCCCAGACCAGCCAGGAGACATAGTCCCTCCAGCGTGTCCTGGGTCTTCCCCTGGGCCTCCTCCCGGTGGGACGTGCCCGGAACACCTCACCATGGAGGCGACCAGGAGGCATCCTGACCAGATGCCCGAGCCACTTCAACTGGCTCCTCTCGACGTGGAGGAGCAGCGGCTCTACTCTGAGTCCTCCCTGTATGACTGAGCTCCTCACCCTATCTCTAAGGGAGAGCCCAGACACACTACGAAGAAAACTCATTTCGGCTTGTATCCGGGATCTCGTTCTTTTGGTCACGAACCAAAGCTCATGACCATAGATGAGGGTAGGAACTTAAATTCGCCTTTTGGATCAGCTCTCTCTTCACCACAACGGATCAGTACAGGTCCATTAGACATCCAGAAATCAAAATGGGTTTATTTATAAACATTGAACATGAAATGTGGTCTTCCAAACACCGTCATTAGCAAAAGCAGGAAGTGTCTCAAATAAATATATATTTTAAATGCAGATTTTTCGCTTGCCAAAACATGACACATTTTCTTCCGGCTTACAACTTATAAACAAAATCCCCACTCTGCTTTTAGAACACTAAGGTGTTGCCACACCTTAAAGCAACGTTATCACCTAACATGAGTCTACTCGCTTAACAAGAATGTATGACAGCCTTTGGGAAAGCAGATATTTGTGAATCAGCATTTTTTTTTGATTTTGTTATACCATCTCTAAAATATCATTGTGGTTATGAATAACTGTTCTATCATTAGGCTAACAAACGCAAAAAAAGTAAGAAAAAACAAAAACAAAACTCTTCATGTCAATAACCTGCTTACACAAAGCATTATTATTATCCAGCATGGGAAAGGTTTACCATGGGAGTGCCAAATTAATTTCTGCAAAAGGGCCACTGCAGTAATTGCGACATTTGGTGTGGGCAACCCCAGCTGGCTGAACTCCTCTATGAAAGAGATGCACCAATCAATCAGCCACAAATCAGAAATATCCACTGTAATGGATTGCGTATTGGTGGATTAAATAAATCATAATCCTACCTTAACCACAACAATTATATATATATATATATATATATATATATATATATATATATATATATATATATATATATATATATATATACATTTAACACATCCCTTAGGGGGCAGTGGGTAGCCTCTGTGCACCCCAGGAGCATTATGGGGTTGAGGGTCTTGTTCTGAAGTGGCCAGAGAGACACAGAGTGGCAATCTGTGAGATTTGAACCAGGGAACTTGCAGCCCCTCCTCTACCCACTACGTCACCACTGTAATGCTGACAACAGTGGCCCCAGCAAACAAAAATGAAATATATGACCCAACATACATCTAGGGGTGGGCGATATATCGAGTATACTCCATGTATCTCAAGTTTTCCTCCGCGTGATAGTTAAAATGACTTTATCGCAACCATCGCATGTACATTTTCATGGCAAGATTGAGCCGCCGTGTTTAATTCACTGAGTAGTTTTTCCCACATGCTGTGAACGCATATGACAGGGTAACGTTTGTTTAAAGTTTCCCAGCACCTAAAGAGCAACGGAAATATTTTTGATATGCTCTGAATAGGTAGCTGTGACTGGTCAGTTGATTTTATAGTCACAATACAAGCTTTTGTTTTTGGGATTGTCACATTTTTATAATACCTTTTATTTCAAGTTTATTTTGTGTCAGATTTTCCTTGGTGTTCCTTTTGGCCCCTGGGATGTTCTGTTTTTTAAGGTCCAGTGTTGACCATGAAAGAGCTTTAATGTGACAATATTGCAATTTGTGAAAAGCTTCTATGTGCAGCTGTGGTGAAAAAAAATGGCTAAAATAAAACATTTTATATTCATTTTTATTGTGCAATCAATTTTTCAAACTAAAAAAAATGACACGTTAATATGAGATATACCAATGCAACTTTAGGCATTATTTGGCTACAAACTATTGTTATTCAAGGTTATTTGAACATATCGCAATATGTATATTGTGTATCGTGATATCGCCCAAAGATATTGGGATATTAGATTTTCTTCATATTGCCCAACCCTACACACATCTAGCCTTTACTAAATATTTATCTGTTTAATCACAAAGTCACCAGCTAAAACTGTGATCCTTAAAAAACATTCCGACTTAGCATTTAGCATAAAGTGACATTTCTGAAAGTATCTCCAATTTGTCATAAACTTTATTTACCTGACTCCGCCAGATAGATTTGCTCCGCATATCCATCTGGAAACCTTCCGTTGAAGTAATTTTGGGAAGGGGCGAAAATACTGGTTAGCTGATTGGCCTATGTTGGTGATAGACGGGCCAAATGAACCAATCAGATTTGTCGTCACTCGTAACAGAGCGACGACGAAAACACAACCACAAGCCAAGCTACTCTTGCTGCTGCAGGTAAAGGCTCGTTAGCTCAGCAAATAAATACTCTGTAATTCCGATAAAACTTGCTCGATAGCCACGCTAACGCTAGTTTCATCGGCTGAAACCGCCATGTTCTTTAGACTGAACTGACGCGCTTCCCGTTGCGTCACACCTCAACGCGCCTCAAAGCCAACGCTGATTGGACGTTCGTTTGGTGAACGGCTCCAAATTTTCTTTAACGGAGAGTAGCCAGACTGATCTGCGAGTGAAACCTCGAAAGCTCGCGAGATCAGAATGGTCTCACGAGGCTAAAACTTTATTTTCCTCAGAACAACCTGTTTTACCCTGGACAACACAATGGTTGTTATGTATACAGCACTGTTGTGTGCCAGAGCTTACCAAAACGGTAAAGAAGAAGAAGAAAATGGCCAAATGCTTTCAAAATAAAAGCTTGTTTCCAAAATCATAGCAGATTTGCACATAGAAATGACAACAAGCACAAGAAAGGCAACAATCATTTAAATCTGGAAAGACTCACAAAGACAGAATTAGCTTCACCAGACAATTAGAAATTGTCTGGTGAAAATTAGAGATTTTTTGACATAAATCAGATAGTTCTTTCGTACTCGGCCCTGGCAGAGGACGTAAAGGCTGCGGATGTCTATGAGCTTTGATGATCATTTTAGGATTTGGATTAGTGAAGTCTTCCCCCCTGGGGTCCAGACACTGGTGGTGGAGGTCAGAGGAGATAAGGAAGTCAGGTGGAGTCTGTGAGTGCGAAGAAGGAGATGGGGTGAAGGTGGGTCGGAGCTCAGCTGAAGATCAGGAGAGTCCATGTATGGAAGGCTTTAAAAGCAAAGCCTTGTAGTATGACTGGTTGAGGTAAGATGATGACGTGGATCAGATTGGTTGGATTGCAGGCACACAAAGAGACGATCAGGGAAGAGGTGAGGTTTTCAGTCTAATAATTGTTTTTTAGGGATGTGAAGATGAAATTATGGGGGTACTGAACTCCCCCCAAAAAGAGCATAACAATTACTCTCATGTGGCCACTACTGTAGTTGCACTTCCTTAAATGTCTGTTTAGGTTGATACATTGTAGAGGCTGTTTAAATCTATTGTAAACCGACTCATCAATATGAATGTATGGATTTTTATCACACAGTGTAAATACTGCACAGCCACGTTAATATAGAATTTATTTCAAATTCCTTTTTTAAAACTCTTTCTAATGCAAATAATCCTCTTTTATCATGACTATGTATCAAGCATGTGTTCAAAATCAGTCTGCTCGAGTGAAAATACAGAAAGTTGTGATGATTTCAACTGTGAACGGACCCCCTGCCTTTGCCAGCAGTGCATTAGAGACAGAGCTCCCCTGTATCAACTGTGAGGTAATGGAGCAAACAAAGTGCAGTCTGATTATAATTATAAATGTGTTTTATTCTGTTGAGTGCTAGTAATTAAGATAAATATTGCAAAGAAGAAACTTCACTGAACATCATCTATCTTTGACAGAACTCCACAGAGACTGTTTTTCTCATGAAAGATAGCTCCTGGGAAACATTCTGAGTAAAAGTCCCTCAGTGGCAGCACTGACAAGAGCCAGTTAACAATTTCTGTATGCTATAGAAAAGAAATTCAAAAAGGGAAATCAGTCGGAGACTTTCCAGCTTGATGGGCCCTGACTGGTTACCAACTGTGTGAAAACTAGAAAATGTAATATTTTCCTGATTACTGAAAGTGAGATACATAGGTGCTGGCCACAGCAGTCTTAGGTGTTTAAGTTGTAACTGAGTGAATGAGACAAACTTTGCTATTTTCACAGTAAGTAAGGTGTAATAAAGTTAAAGGATGTCCAATAACAGAAAAAGCTATATTAAAGGAAACTGTAGTCTCTACAATACATGATGGCATGTGGGCGTTCAATGCAGGCTGCAGGAGAGTGAGAGAAAGCAGAAAAAAGATGTCTGAATTAGGGCTGGGCAATATATTGAGATGTTTTTAAATATTTTTTTTTAAAATCAATATAAGATGAGAGAGACTATGTTGTATATATCAAAATGGTCAATGTTGCGTTAGGAGTTATACGTTTATGCATTCCAGTAGGGTTTTTTCAGCCATTTCTCATATTCATCAAAAAGCTGTTTGTTAAAAAAATTCCTTGTGAAACATCGGGAGAAAGCTTTTATTCAGAGATGCCTTTGTATAATTACTTTATGAAAAGAAAAACATATCAAGATAAATATCATATATTGGCATTCAGCCTACAAATATGAAGATCTTGTGTTTGGTCCATGTTGCCCTGCCCTTTGCTAAATGTATTACAGGAAAGTTGCTGTTTTAACCTTTTGAGATTTCAACCTGTTATAAAACATGTTGGGTTTGGAAATGTTGGCAGCTTTTTTAACAGCAGAGTTAAGGTAGGAAACTTTATTCTCTAGGGAAGGCAAACAGGGACTGCTGTTGCAGCAATGTTGTTTTAACTGCTATACTGACTAACATGTAATGATGAAGCCACTTTGAAATGTCAGCTACCTAATCGTATCTTTATTTTAAAATATCAGTGTAACCCTATTTAGATGAGTCTGTGCTCTTGCACACACCATGTGGCACCGCTTTTACTCCAAACAATTCTTCTTTAGCAAATGATTCAGTTGACCTGATGCTGAACAACACAGCAACAAAGTGATGCTCAGTTGGTTCATACAGTCATAGTATGTGAGTCATATGATGATAAATATAATACAAATTTCACTTTTATGGCCAACAGTTCTAAATATATTCTTTATTTTATTTTATTTAATGACAAAGCCAATAACTTCCTGCTGGGGAAAATAAATTGAGGGTAAGAGAAGGACAAATCTGTCCCAAAACTTGCTCTTTTTAAAACAAATGGCATTCAAATGCTTTTATTCTAGATACATTTGCCATCCAGAGGGAGGCTAGGAACAAATACACGCCACACTTGTTCAAGTTTACAATAAAGCGTATTGTTGAAAAAGCTTTTCTTGGGTTGTTTCAATGATAAGTGGTGGGAAGGTGAAACATGTTATAAGGGGATCAGAGGAAAGTATGTGTTACACATACAATGTTTGACTCCTGAAGGTATAATTGCTTAAAAGGCCTAAACTAGTTTCACAAGGGGTATGAATTGAAACTTGATGCCAACAGCATTCCTTTAGTATTTGTTAAAAGTAGGTGAAATAGCCTGAAATTATATTTTCTTGAATTGTTGGAGAGCCAAAAAAAGAAATAAAAAACCTGTGAAAGAAAAAAAAAATAAGGTACATTTGTACAATGAAAAGAATGAGTGCTTGCAGAAGATGCCATAATTACTTCATTATGTCTGCATTCTCTAGAACACTATAGCAACAGTTTGTGTTCATTAATTTGGTAATATATTTACACAAAATATTTAATAATAATAATAATATATAGAATAGCATTGTATTTATTTTTATCATTTGCTTTTAGCTGTAGGAGCTTGCATCTGTCATTTTCAAACTGCTGCAGACTTAAGTTAAGAGAAGGAGCAACTGCAGCTACATGGGAAACATATCAACAACTGTTTGGGAGATGGAAGGAGGGGAGCAACAGCCTTTCAGAAACGGAAAGAGAAACTGGCAACAGTTAAACTGAAATAAGCTACTAATACATTCAAAATAATCCAAGGAACAACTAAATATGATACATTATTTTACTTTGGCTCTTCAACAGAGCCAGTACACGTTCCTGTGCTCTCATTCTTAGTCTGAAGCAGGAGTCCCTCAAATAATGGCTCAGAAATTAGAAAAAGACACATCTCATTGTTTTGGGATTAGAGCCACTCCTCCCATCAATGGTGTTAATCAGGAGTGTTTAGCACTTACAGGTTTCCAGCTCCCTCACTGGGTCTCACTCTCATTCCAAATGGAGCCTTCCAACATTTCATCTGTGTACTGACATTGTCCAAGCTGCTGTAATATACCATTTGGCCTGAGTGTTTGAGGCCTGGCTTGCATGGTGACATGAGCCGCCCAGTCGACAGAAACTGGAAAAGTTCTAGGAGCTGTGTGTGTGTGTGTGTGTGTGTGTGTGTGTGTGTGTGTGTGTGTGTGTGTGTGTGTGTGTGTGTGTGTGTGTGTGTGTGTGTGCTTAAGGGACCGTAATAGTAGCAGCTGTACTTGTTCCTATTTTGACAGAGCCTAAGGTATTTCCACATTGCCATTTTGTCAGATAATTTAGCATTTTAAGAGGTGTAGGAAAATGCATACTGGATAACAAACATATATTACTTACACAGAATAACTAGCACACCATGTAAAGCAGCTGCGTATTTTCGCTAAGATAAGAAACAATCATGTTGGGAGACAGTTAGGGTAGGCTTAGGGGTGAGCTGACAGAGATTCAATGAGAGATACCAATATAGGAAAAACGAAACAAAAGAATCTAAGACCAGGGATACACAGCAAACAAAAACAGATTAGAGAAACTCTACAGACCTCTTAGGTTTCCCCAAAGTGTGCTCCTCCAAAGCCCTATCAAACTTCTTCTGAGTATTATTGATCGAAAGCTAACACTCTTGCCGAGCTATATCCTCCAAGGAGGCCGCTATCTGCAAGCCATGCACTCTGCTCTAGTTTACCCACTCTTCCCTCACTAACCCCGCTGTGCCATCAGCCATGAATCTATAAGACTTAGTCACACCTGTGTGGCCCGGAGCGAGTCAGTGTCGAGACAAAGGGTCTTGTTCTCTCATTCAACAAGAATCAGACTCTCTCATCATTTTTTCTATTCACCCCCCTCCTACACCCACCCCTCACTGCCCAATTCTGGCCAAGAATTTCACTACAAGTACTGGACAGAGATGGTATATTCTGGATAATCATGGATACGACACAAAGTAGTAAACAACTTTAAAGTGGAAAGAACATAATGCATGTTTTCTAAAATGTTTTTAGCAAACAAAGCTGAAAGGTGCAATATGCCTTTCTCTTCTGCCCACTTTTGATAAAATCCTGTGTAATCAATTGTATTTCAAAGTCTCCTGCTTACTACAGTCGCCTGTGTATTTCATCCTTCTGTTGAAGCTTCTATGGTTAATTTGAAAACATTAGTGAAAAATAAACAGGTCAGGCATAATGTTGTTGGGGAGTTTAAAACAAGGTTAAGTTGTAGCTACATTTCTCAAGCTTTGAACATCTAAAAGAACATGTTTTAATTAATAATCCTCAAATGGAAGGGGTGTGGCACAAATTCAAACCTACCAAGACATGGCCACACTCCCAAACTGCAGCTTGCCATAAACCATGTGGGAAATGCATCAAAGATACTGGCGGAGGAGATCTGGTTCGGTGAACCAGAAATTTCACTTTTTGTCCCCATTGCAAAATGCCACAGTAAAAGGTCGTGGCAGCATCATGCTCTGTGGGCCTCCATTTATGCAACAGGGATACAGAAGCTTGTCAGAGTTGAGGGGACATGGATGGAGCTGAATACAGGGCAATTTTGAAAGGAAAGCAGAGGCTGCAAAGCATTGACACTAGGACAAGGTTATACCCTCAAGCTACTATAGAAAAGTTTAGATGATAGATCAAAGTCCAGACATAGATCCAATTGAAAGTATGTGGCAAGATTTGAAAAATGTCCCCAGCTCCATCCTAACTGAACCGGTGCTGTTTTGCAAAGAAGAATAGGCAAAAAGATTTTTACAGTTCAAGGCTGGTAAAGACACGCCGCAAAACACAGATCTGGCTTTAAATCAGCAAAATAACTTTTATTACATAAAAAGTCTGAACTATTATAGATTTTTTCCACTTTACAATTCTGCAATATTTTAATTGTTGATCACATAAAATATAAATAAAATTTTAAAGGGTATGCTGGGTATTGTGAATGGATAACATCAAACATTATTTAAAATATACCTTCTTCTTCCATAACTTACAATTAAATGTGTGAACACTCATTGTTTGCTTGTGTTAAATTCCACAGGCCACCGGCACCTCTTATCTTTCCAGTTTAATGGTACAGCTAAACCAAAATCAACAATTACAAAAAAAGAAAAAAAAGTTTACCATGATCATCAAGAAAAGGACAGGATTTGTGCAAATACAGTAGATTCAATCATGGACCTTCAGCACTAATCATTTCATGAACAGCTCCGAGCTTTGTCTGTGGGAGCAGAGTTACACTCATTTCAGAACCACGGAGAGCTCAATATCCACAAGGATCAACTCAGATGTTCAACATAGCTATAGATCCTTTGGTGCTGCTTTACTGAGATAATTAGACAACATTTCCTTCAACTGTCAATTTATTATTAAATGAAGTCAATCACCATGGCTATATTAGCTCTAAACAGAGCCCTTTGGCTTGATAAAATAGTATATGCATGCTTATTTCAATCATTCCATTAAAAATCTTAAACAATCTTCTCTCTTTAGCTGTAGAAAATGTCTCTGAAATATAACGAGTTGTCCAATATCAGTAATGGATTACACTAGGCTTATTAATTGTGCTAAAATAACTCCCTACATTGATTTGTCTGGCGTAAACCCTGGTTCTCATATTTCATTATTTCAGCTCAGGAGAACAAGAAACCACGTTTTTAAATAGAAATCTTCTTACAGGATCAATAGACAGTGCAGTGTTAATGGAAAGTCAAGCATTACTTCTAATAATGCTGTGCTTCAGTTGTTTATCACTTATGTATGCACACCATCTGCACTTCAGTACAAACAGTGTGCATCCCAAGCCAGATAAGTTATTTTCTTTTTACTTTCATATTATTGGATCTAGCAAAAAAAAAAAAAAAAAAAAAAAAAAAAAACATTCCCACATCCAGATTGCTTTATTCCTTAGGTGTAAACACAATTGCATTGTTAGTTGGTAATTATATATTTGTTTTAAATACTTTGACACTACATTATGAGACAGTAACAAAGCTTGCCACTGTTCTGACGTGATTCTAATGTTCTGTTCTCATTTTGTGCTTGTTCTTTTTCTCTCTGATAACACCACATGGATCTGTGGTTGTAAGCTTCACCAGCTAACACTCAAAATAACAGAACAATATGGGCTTAACACCCCTTAACAGGCTTTACACAGCTTTTGATTTGTGGAATTTGGATGCTAAATGTTCACTGTTTATTCAGGGATTGTTTGACAATAAACAGAGGCAACCATTGTGTGATAACAAACAAAGGTGACACTTTTATCACCAAATACAACTGATTTAATAATGCAAGAAATTACAGAAAACAGTTCCATAGCTCTCACATCACATACTCCTTACAGGAATATTTAGCTGGGTTTCTTATTTAAGGCAGCTTAAATCCCATGTATGTAAAAAAATTGGGTAGCATATACAGTATTGGCTTTATGTATTCAGAGAAGTATATGGGGTGCAGAAAGAGGAGCCTGGACAATTTCTATATTAGCCAGCTCTGCCTCCATTCTTCTATCTTCTGCTGAAACCAACCAAGGGTGTCCAAAGTGCTAAGAGGGTTTCAGCACCTTGGATAGCAGCATATGTTCTTATTTATTATTTTTATTTTAGCCCAGATGGACTACTTTCTTATGGTCCATGATTGTGCGTATTGTGAACTGTTACTTAGTAGAGCTCCTCTTAACAACTCACTCAAGAGAGAATGCTGCTTTTTCTTTTTACGATGTATTATAGCTCTCTCTCTCTCTCTCTCTCTCTCTCTCTCTCTAACACTCACTCACACACTCACTCACTCACTCACTCACTCACTCACTCACTCACTCACTCACTCACTCACTCACTCACTCACTCACTCACTCACTCAGTATGTGTTACTTGTCTTAAACTTGGTTGGTTGATCCTGTTGTTGTTTACTTCCCTTACAGTGCTTACATTTTTGACTCAGTTGTTGTTGCTTTAATTAATGGCAGTTATTGGTCTTTGGAGATAAACAACCATGAAACAACCCAGTCAGGCCCGTTTCTAATAAAAAGCAAAGGTTGTTTCTGCTTCTACACAAGTCTTTTGACGTTTGGAGTTTTAAACAGCTGTTTTTGTATCAGGTTCTGATTTGTGCAGTCTGTTAAAAGGCCTTGCAAACCTGAGATAAGGCTGTTATGATTATATCTGATTTTCTGTCCTTGTGATGACTGTACAAGACTGCCTGTTTTTTACTTCCCTCTGTTCATTTTTTTTTACCTTTCTTATGATTTATTATTGCATTCAGCTTTCTTGTATCAGTGGTTTATATATTTTAAATAAGGGCAGACTGGATTCTGGTATAATCAAAGCTTAGCGGCAGAACTGCTGACTGGAGTCGTCTGATGTTTGGGCTGCCGGTTTTGTGTCAGGTCATGGTGTAAATGTAGTGATGAGGTCATGCCGTGTTAAGCCCAAGCCTCTTAGTGCACTTAAGGTAGCTACAGAATTTCTATGTAAGCTCTTTCCAAGTGCATAAATTGTGTCTGATGGCATGTGCAACGTCAGAAGTTTTACAGCAGAGGAAATACTGTAGTGATTTATGGGGCACAGCAGTTCTGTTTAGTGTGCAGAATGAGGGCACATACAGCAGCAATGTATTTTCTCTGCATGCATAGGAATGTGCAAGAACACATTCACTTTTAACTACATTACTGTAAAATTTGCACAAAGACCCAGCCTTGATTTAATACCTATTAAACGACACCTTGATCCTCAATGTCTCTATTTGTATTTTATGTGATAGATCACCAGAAGTTGCAGAGTTGTGAAATGGAACAAAAAAAATTCTCAAAAACTTTTAGAAATATGAATCTCAAGATTGTGACTTGCAATTCGAATGAATTTTAATTCAGCTCATTCACATTGGATGTAGAGTATCTTTAAAGAGCAATTTTCAAGTCAAACCACAGATTCTTAAATTAATTTAAATCTGTATGTTAAGTTGGCCATTCTAACACATGAATATGTTTTGATATTAACTATTCTTCGGTGACTGTTGTAATTTGCAATTTAAAGGAGCCAAAAAAGACAGCAAAGCAGATAACACGGTTAACAAGTTTCATTGAAAACCAAAAGGTGGTGGGAATGCTGGCAGGTGAACTCATGAATGCCTGAAAACCACAGTCAGGTTAGTGATATAATCACCAGGTGATGGTTTTTGCAATTCAAGTCAATTTTATTTATAAAATTCATGAGACTTGTCATCTCAAGGCACTTTCCAAAAGTCAAATTCAATCATATTATACAGATTTGTTCAGATTATACAGATTGGTGAAAAAAAAATCATATCTAAGGGAACCCCTTTGATTGCATCAAGTCTTGACAAGCAGCATTCACTCCTCCTGAAGAAGCGTAGAGCCACAGGAACAGTCATCTGCATTTTCCAAGGCTTTGCCGCAATCCTTCATACTGAGCAAGCATGAAGCGACAGTGGAAAGAAAAACTCCCCTTTAACGGGAAGGAAAAACCTCCTGTAGAACCAGGCTCAGTATGAACGGTCATCTGCCTCGACCGACTGGGGGTTAGAGAAGACAGAGCAGAGACACAACAAGAGAGGCAAAAAGCACAGAAGCACACATTGAACCAGGAATCTGTTCTACATTATATGGTAATAACGGGTGATCTGTCTAGCCTGGATGATGTCACAGCTAACAGAACACCAACCCAAATTCTGGGTTGATTTAAGGCTCCAGTTAGCGAGAGCAACGGGGAAGCCCTGAGAAGCACTCGTTTGGTTGGTCACGTCACAACAGGTGCTGAGATTCCTCGATAGAGCAATCCAAGTTTGGTCACAGAACATCCACAAGACTGACAAATCTAGACCAGATAAGCCAAACTTGGTCAGGGGACAGATGTATATCAATTTCAAAGAGGTAGAAGGCAGAACAATCCAGAGAGGGGCAGGTAAAAGGCAAGAGGGAATAATCAGGTCCAGAATCAAAACCAGGAACTAAGATCTAGCGTGGAACCCAAATGGGGCAAGACAAGATGGAAGAATCCAAGGGATAACATGGAAGGAACACTGGATGTATTTATTTGCACAAGGCTTTCAATAATCTGGTGGAGACTTACTGGTTGAATGGATCTTGCATGGGTGATGGAACAGGTGAAGGCTATGGCGTAAATGATGCAGTGCAGGTCAGTAGAATCTACTTGATTGCATTGTGGCTGGCCTGAGGGTAAACACAGAGGGGCGGATGAACCATTACAGATGTGGTTATATATTTCTAGGGCCATTGTCCTTCTGGAAGGTAAACTGAAACCTGGTCTATTTTGCAGTCTTCTGAAACCTGCAAATTACATTTCAAGGTTCAGAGGGTTGGAAGTTTTGCCATGCCCTTTCAGTACTTTCAGATGAAAGGACTAAACCAAGCTCTGTGAGATTCTAAGCATGGTATATTGTTTTACCACCTAGTAATCCTTTAAATTTAACTACAACATCATCCCCATCCACTGATGTTCTCTTATAAATCTCTGAAGCTTCCATGAAGAAGATGAACTCCCAATGAAATCAATTACACACAGTTGTACTAAATGTGAGACCATCTGAAAGTAAGTGGCTGTTCAGGGCTTTATTTAGGGCTATCAGAGTAAAGGAGAATGAATGCAGATGCATGCCACAGTTTTCAGTTTTTTTTCTTTGTTTCTTAACATTGTGTATTAATTTACATCCACTTTGAATTGTGGCTACTTTGTGTTAGTCTAACACCGAAATAAAGAAAATAAATGGCACAAAACACATTCAAATGCGATTAAAATTAAAGTGTAGCAATTAAAGTGTAGCAATTAAAGTGTAGCAATACTTCTACAAGCTACTCTGTTCTTCCTTTTTTAGAAATATATGCAAAGCATATCAGTCTATAGATTTTGTGCATGGATGGGCCCTGCTGGTGTCCCCTGACACCACCTGTGACTGAGAAGGGTGTGAGCTGATGTGACTGCAGATGGCTTTCCCATCTCTATAGATTGTCCTGATAAAACCATGACTTGGCGCTGAGACCGCTGCTGAGCGTGACAGCCACAAAAGGGAAAAGAGCTGCTTCAAAAGGCGTGACTCAGGCCCACACAAGAAACCGTTCAAGGGAGTGATTGTTTGTGTGTTTATTTTAGCACTTTAGTGTTTCCACTTGACATTGATTATTGCCATTTAAAAATAAATAAATATTCTACAATTAAATTGATCATGGTAGGTGTTGTAGACAGTTTTTGTCTACAGACAAAAGAACCATAGCTCAAGGTTTGCAGTTTTAGTGAGACACCTGTTCTCAAATCTAACCTTGAAGCTGTAAAGGTTACCATTATCAGTGGAAAAAGACTTGACTTACTTTTCAAGTGTTTTTAAAATAGACAGTTTTTTGCACAACTATATCCTTGCATTACAGCACCTCTGTGCCCATTTATTCCTAGGTAGGGATTCTTCTATTCTCGTGCAGAAATTGGGTTTATTCTTCTTGTAGCACTGCTGCAGTGACTCCTGCAGTGAAACTTGGAGATACCACTATTGTGCAGATATGTACAGGGCTGAAGACAAACTGCAGCCTGTCTGGAGCACAGGCAGCCCGTTGTCAGCGTTGGTTTGGCCTTGGATGTCAAGTCTGATGGAACGGGTGACGGGTTGAGAGAGTGGAGAAATTAGGTAAAGGTGAAAGAGACGTGATAACAATAAATCAGAGTTGAGGAACGAATTGCGCACGGTAATGGAAATGACTTTTGGAGAAGGAGGAGCAGTAGTGCTTTGGTAAGAGAGGGGAGATATAAATGGAAGGGTAGGACAAATGGAAGAAAAAAATGGTTTCTTTTTTTAATCTAACAGTGTCTAGAAAAAGAGATAGACAGAGACCGAGGAAATGAGGTTCGGTGGAGGTGCAGAGTACAAGCTGTGGTTTGACACTGGCTTAGATTGGCTGTCAGTTAGTCGTTTCCACCCAAATCTACTCTCTCTGTGGCTAAAAGAAATTTACTCAGGCATCAAGAATGGCTAAAGTATTTCGGTATGAATTAAGGAACAGAAATCTCTGCACATTGTCTATCTCAAAAAGGTGTTTTTTTTTCTGAACTTAGGTGCGTGCGCTTGTGTGTGTGTGTGTGTGTGTGTGTGTGTGTGTGTGTGTGTGTGTGTGTGTGTGTGTGAGCGCGCGCACGCACGAGGAGAATGAGGGTAGGAGGGAAGGAGACTACAGCTATCATCCATTCCTATTAGAGGAGAAAGGAGAGGTCAGGAGCTCTGTGGGGAGAAGGAGAAAAGAAACAATAAGTCACCAAGAGGTGACAGAATATGGCAACATTAGAAGAAGCCGATCACTCATTGTCGTGTTCATGCCAAGGCAAAGTGGAAGAGAAAGTGAGACCAGAAAGATGGTGGATAAATCCTAGAAAACAAAGCTTTACTGTGTACCATCAATGTGTGTATGAAATATGTGTCTTCACACTGCAGACGATAGTTTCTCTTTGAAAAGGTTTTTGTGGCACTAGTGTTCTTCATTTGCAGCATTCAGACAAAAAAAAATGGAGAGAAAGAAGTGGGGAAGATTTGCAGCAAAGGTCCAAACTTTTGGAATCGAACCCCAGACGGCTGCGACTAGCACTGATAGCCTCTCTAATTGGGGTGTCTGCTCCACCTCTACACCCTGCGCCACCCCCAGACCATAGTTGCTTAACAGAAAGGAAAATGACTATATCATTTATTGTTATCAAGAAGAAATGGTGTTAAGATAAGAATTGCAATTTATTGTAATGAATATGTATATGAATAGGTAATGAAAAGCTGTATTTAATGTCTGCATATTGCAAAAACAGTGTGTGACAGTAAGAATAAATATTATATAAGTCACATATCATCATATATCTTATAAGCATATGTCCAATAGTTTGTAGCCAATGTCAAACATAATAATCTAAGAAAAACTTCAACCCCAATTCTGGGGTAATGACCATTAGGTAAACATGGTTTTATATGTCTTATGCTTTAATTTTTTTTAATATTTGTTAAAAATATTAAAAAAACAAAAATAAAGCCCCTCATTTCTGAACTGAAAATCATATATTGCAAAGATTTGTTACACAGAGTGAAACAAATCACTATTTCAAGACTTTATTTGTTGTAATGTTGATGAGTATTGCTTGTGGGAAATGAAAACCCAAAACTATGTGTCACATAAAAATCACAAAATATCAAAAAATAGTTATTAATTTCACTTTCTGATATGAGTGACAAAAATATTGAACCTTTTCACAATCTTCTGATCTTTTCAGATGTATCTGTATATTTATGATGGTGGTTGTTAAAATAAAACTTTAAATGGAGGTCTTAAGTTTGTCCACTGTCGTCCAGTAACGCAAAATAAAGAAAAACATTTATTTTCATCTTTCTCTTTTGTTATTTTAGATTTTACAGGCTGTTTTTATAATTTTTTTACAAGGAAGAAATGGAGTGGATTAACATTACTAACTGACAGCCAAACGAAGCAGAGACTCGCATTGTGTTCACACATGAATTAACAGTTGCAATCAATATACCCCTGTTGTTTTATGGCTCCTGGAGGCCACAAAATGCAAATGATCTGAGCTATAGACATGTACTACTGCATTCCTTTTTTGAATTTTTTTTTTGTTATATTCATCAGGTAAACTGCTTAAAAAATATGTTCTAAAATGAGCTTTCAACAAAATAAAAAGCAAAGTAAAACGACACTGAACTTGGCATCTGGCTTTAGCCTTCTACTTCAGCTCTTTAGAATGTAAAATACTCAAGTCTCGTAGCCAACTATGAGAAAAAAATGAGGAACAAAAATCCACATTGTAGGATTTTTGAAGAATTTATTTGTAAATTACGGTGGAAAATACATGTTTGGTCAATAACAAAAGTTCAGCAGAATACTTTGTAGCATAGCTTTGTTGGGCATGACAGAGGTCAAACATTTTTTTGCAAGTCTTGGTCAGGTTTGCACACACTGTAGCAGGTCTTTTGGCCCAGTCCTCCATGCAAATCTCCTCTAGAGCAGTAATGTTTTGGGTCGCTGGTCAACACGGACTTTCAACTACCTCCAAGAATTTCCCATGGGGTATAGGTCTGGAGACTTGCTAGGCCACTCCAGGACCTTCAAATGCTTTTTACGGAGCCACTCCTTCATTGCCTGAGCGGCATGTTTGGTATAATTGTAATGCTGGAAGATCCAGCCTTGTTCCATCCTCAATGCTGTCACTGAACAAAGGAAATTTTGGCCTAAAATGTCACGATATATAGCCCTGTTCATTCTTCCAAGTAACATGGATCAGTCGTCCTGTTCCCTTTGCAGAAAAACAGCCCTAAAGGATGATGTTTCTACCACCATGCTTCACAGCAGGTAAGGTGTTCTTGGGATGCAACTCAGCATTCTTCTTCCTCCAAATGTGTGAAAAGTTGACTTTGTGCCAAAAAAGTTTAATTTTGGTTTCATCTGACCACATGATATCCTCCCATTCCTCTTCTGGATCATCCGTATATTCTCTGGCAAACTTCAGTCGGCCCTTAAAAGTACTGGCAGGGAGAGACGCCAGGCACTGCAGAGTTTGAGTCCGGTAGTGTGTTACTGATCGTAACCTTTGTTACTGTGGTCCCAGCTCTCTGCAGGGCACTCATTAGGTCTCTCCGTGTAGTTCTGGGATTGTTGCTCACCGTTCTCATGAATATTTGAACCCCGCGGGATGACATCTTGCGTGGGGTCCCAGATTGAGGGAGATTATCAATGGTCTTGTACTTCTTCCGTTTTCTTACAATTGCTCCCACAGAGGTGCGATTAATAAGTGGAGGACAGAAGAGATTTTTAAAGAATAAGTTCCAGGTCTGTGAGGGCTAGACATCTTGCTTGTTTGTGGCTCACCAAATTCTTATTTTCCACCATAATTTACAAATACATTCTTTAAAAATCCTACTGTTTCCCATAATGTCAATGATTTCCTGTTTTCTTCCTAATTATGTCTCTCGTAGTGGAAAGTTTACCTGTGATGAAAATTACAAACCTCTTTCATCTTTCTTAGTAGGAGAACTTGGTCCATCAGTAGCTGACTAAATACGTTTTTGCTCCACTGTATTTACAAACATTAAAAAGGTAAAGAGTTCAGCAAAGCTTTTAAGTTTTTAAAAAATGCACTTAAAGCCACAATGACTCATTTTCAGTTTAAGCACATTATGTCGTCATCAAAACATGTTGGCCTGCAACAGTAGTCATAAAAGTTTGTTGTAGCAAAATAATGAAAAGTGGTAATACAAGGCAATGTCTCCATAGGAGGTTAACTAGAATGTGCAACAGGTTTTTCACCACAAGTGAAATACAATACAAGAAACCTCACTGCCTTACTGGAGATGACTGCTTACCAAACCACTGGCTGGCTTTAGTTTTCTGCTAATGTGTTTGGACTCTGCAACAATTAGTCTAACATTTTAAACTCCATCAATGGTTAAATGCTGAAACTGAAAGTGATTTGTGTCTGTATATTTATCCCCTGTACTGTGTCCTCACTCTGCAGTGCAGTGCACATTGCAGCGTTACATTCCAGTCACATTTCTTCCACTCATGAGAAGTTTGAAGGCTTTTAAGTTACAGCATGTGAGTGAATGGTTTGACTGCTTTCCATTGATCACACTCGCATTGAAACTCCACAGAGGACTTCGAAGGCTGCCTCATCAAGCCCAATTAAAAGGATCAAGTGATTATTAAACACAGCCAATGTCTGACAACACCCTATAGTTATTTGGTCCTGGGTGTGTTAGAACTGGGAAACATCTAAAACAGAAAACAGCTTCCAGGACAGGAGTTAAGAACCCTTTATTTAGCGTTTTTTCTCCCTATGGTCTAACTACATAATGTCACCCCGAGATAGAAGACACAAATGAAGTTTTAAGTAAATAATTTACCCCAAATTAGTATAAAATAGCCATACTTTCTTAGGTATTTATAAAGATGCCCAGATTCTTCTTCCTAACAACATAGGCATAACAGACTTTAAATTTGCATAAAAATTAAAATATTTTACTAGTAGCTGGCTCTGCATCCAGCACAGCTTTGCCTCCTTGTAGGATTGCATCGGCTCACGGGGAAGAACAAATGCACCTCTGGTACTCATTAATTTAAAAATTTGCTCTCACTACAATCAGCTATTGTTGACAACATAGTTGTTTTGGTTACCATGATGTCGAATCATATATTTTTTTTAGCATAATGCTCATATTTCCATACACTTCTACCTGGTACATTGAGTGTATGTCCTCACCATGCTCAGAATCTCTCATTAAACCTTCAGTACCTTGTCCAAGGAGAGCGGAAGCGGAGTCACAGGCCACCTGACTGGTTCTGATTGGTTTGTATGTGGTTTAGCTGTCTGACCCATTCGTCTCCTGACCAGTCAGACAGCTGACCCATAAAGCAGCTCGATCTGGGTAAACCAATGATATAATTATTCCAACGGACCTCAATCAGTGAATGTGGTTGGAATTAAGAGCCTTGGCTTTTCTCGGGTTGCTCATCAATGATGTGCAATGTTCTTTTTTTTTTTTTGGTCTGCACTAAATATCATATTGCTTAAACACAATGGGCAGCTTTACAATCTTGGTCTGAACCACTTTAGGTGCTCCTGGAGAGTTACATTATGAAAGATAATCAATGTGGTCACATTAGTGTCTGCATGGACTCAGTTTATTGTGAGCGTGTGGATGGGTACATACAGATATAATGCTATTTCTGAGATTAAAGCATGTTGTAGGCAGATAACATGATCTGTTTTGTGTTGACAGAGAAGGTATGTATCGGGGTCAAGGCTTCTTTTCAAAGATATCCTGCCCCCTGGAATCTAAAGCCTTAATTTAATTAGTGAAGGCTTTGTTGAGTTCTATTGCAATGCTGCTTTCTCAAGATATGTCTGGAGGTCACAGGGATTTAAACACGAGTCTGTGTTATAGATAGGGGATAAAAGAAACCGTGTGTTTCCACTGTGTGTTAATCAAAACATGTTAAATGGCTGCTATACTTTAAACCTTCAGATGCTCTTTGAATCATAACTACCAAGATCAGGTTAACCTTTATTTATCTCTTTTATTGAATAATTTAAAGATGTTTTGATAAAATTACAATGTTGGGAGATCAGTGTGTGTAACTGTAGAGTTTGAGCTGGGCACTAAAACAATTTGAATAATTTGTCAATCAACAGAAAATGTCAAAATCAACGATAAAGGAAAACTTTAGAATTCAATAAATAAATGTTTAAGCATTATCACATGGTGGAGAAGAGGATACAAACAGCAGTGTGAACTAATTTGCACCATTTTCTGGCTACACTCAAACATATTTGCCCTTGTAGCTTTGCATGTTAGTCCTACTAAAGACCTTTTCATTATTACGACTTCTATTGCATTATAAGTCCAGCAATTCCTAAAGTGCTATGACATCACTGTATAAACCATTTCATGTAGTTGATATTGCTACATATGTCAATTATCCAAAGAATTTCATAAAAAAAATGTCAGCTTGTTATTTTGTCAGGCCAAATGTCTCTCCTTAGTAAAAGGGTCGGGTGCGGTAATGATATGCTGCTCTACCCAAGTTAACTTCACTGTGATTCGGTCAAACGTGCCCCACACAAGCAAACACATATCTTTCCCCTCTATCCACACCTCCCTCCCTTCTTTTTTTTTCAGGAATTTTTTGCGGCTCTAGTGGCTTGCTTTTTCTGGAAGTAGGCTGCGGAAGGGGGTGTCAAGAGGGAGAGACATGCTGCAAAGACGCGGGTCGGATTCGAACCCGGGTCGACCGCGTCGAAGACTAAGGCCTCCGTATATGGGGTCGGCGTAATGGTCGCGCTACCCTCTGCCGCCACCAAGCGTGCCAACACACAACCTCCCTTCTTGATGCACCATTCTGTTATGAATCAGTATTCTGGTTTTTATTTGCTGTGGTGGAAGTGTTTGTGTTGCAGGATGTCTGAGAGACGAGCCAGGCAGACCAAATGCTTTTAACCTGGCGCCGTGATTCACCACAGTGGAACCGAAATACAAGCCAATAAGGCCGCGGTCCAGCAGGGGATCGCTCGCTGCGGTTGCATTTATGCAGGTCAGACCCAGCAACCCCCATGGTACTGCAGCGAGCTCCCCGCCACCCTACGACATAGTAACATGCAGCTAGGATCCAGTTCTTGACCACAGTACCGCATCGGGAGAACTCGCTGCCAGCATACCTGTGACACAGACAAAACATTATGCAGATGTCTGCCAGCTCTCCACTGTGTGATTGCGCCTGGAGAGCAATCTCTCACTATGGCAGAGTTTTGCTTCTCCCGAGCAACGACAGGAAAATCATGCCGCTGGCAGAGGTTAGGTTTTCCGTTAGTTAACCTGAGTTTTCAGTTACGAACACAGCTTTCTTACATTTGACACAACATTTAGAAATGAAATACAATTTTGGTATGACAGCATTGTGGTCGCCCCCTTCCATGTTATTACAGTGGTTTTTTTTATCCGTTTGTTCAAAAACCGATGACTTGAATTCCCCCACAGAACAACAGTATTCAGTAAAGTCCCCATAAACTCTTCTGTGATTCGCATGTCCTTCGGGAGTGAGTTGGAGCCTCATGTATTTTAGACGCACCACTCACATCACTCCCCTTTTTATACCCACTGTGAAGTTAGTTTGAGGTTAAATATGGAATAGTTGCACCACTGCGCCTGTGTGGTGCTTCCTGATCCAGTCGATACAGGAAGCTCATTTGGGGCTGCCGTCAGCTCGCTGCTCTGGCCTTCGTTCTCTGGAGTGGAGTAGT